>NC_086244.1:9476666-9779444 GCF_036321145.2 Pelmatolapia mariae | reverse complement strand
ATAAAATATAGTTAAATGCTATATATAAAAAATAATAATATGGCAGCAGGGTATTCCAGACATTTTCCCAACTAATACTGTCCAGTTACTCCTGAAGTTCCCAGATGGGAGAGCAGGCCAGATGAGATATATAATGTTTTCAATGGTTTCTGAGACATCCCGGAGTAGACCCATTCACCTCAACTAACTCTTTTGGTAATAACCATAGGTGACTTGGAGGTGCTTATACCAGCTGTTTCCCACTTGGCTGCAAACCACACCAGTAAATGCTAACAGTCTCACTCAGATGAAGCCCGCAGAACCAAAAAAAGGGATGCTATTCTGAACTTCCCAAAGCAGATACCCACCCCAGCTACATCTACACTAATTCAGGTTCCTTCCACACCAGTGAGGGAACATTCCACATCCCAATGAACAGACAGTGATGCTTCGAGTCAACATATCCAAGCCCCTGTCTTTTCTTGACAACCAGGTCACACTGCACCTGAGCCCAGCATCTCTCCCTGCATGTGGTGGGTCCATAGAGGGGCAGATCTGTTTACAGGTTTTGCCCCACTCAGTGCCTGGCAATGGGGATTTACTACATCTCTCTTAGTCTCTTATCCCTGCCCTGATAGCAGTTAGCCTTGGAAGATGAAACAGATCCCTGGATCAAAGGGATGTGCAAATCCCTCTCTCCACAATAAGGTGCCAGTTTGTCAGGGGTTGTAAAAAGCTATATAAAAAGTTACATAATATATAATATAATAAAGTGTGTGTATACAGTAAAACAAAATAAGAGATATAAATTTAACAAAGAAAGAATAAAGATGACTTATTAAATGTAATGGGGAAAAAAGTGCAGCAAATGTCATATAAAATTAAAATTGATCAATATAACAATGTCTAAGTGTGGCCAGCAGATTTACTGCTCAGAGATACTGCAGTGAGTGGACAGGGAGGAAAATTAAAGACTGAAATTATTTCAAATTGTTGTTAGCTCAAGAAGCTCTAAAGGCCTCACCTCCTCGGTCTCAGACCACCTGCTGATCTCCAGTCCTTGACTTTTGCTGATGGACATCTTGAGAGTGGCGGGGATCCAGATGTGCCGCAGATCCTCTGTGCGAGTGTCAAAGGTGATGCCCTCCATACCGCAAATCTCCTCCCCACTGCACAAAGTTTAAAGTGTAAAGTTCAACAACATATTTAATCACAATATAAGATAAAGAAGTGCAATTTCAACAGCACATCTCAGTTTTTCTACATGATCAATGTAGAAATTACAGAAGAAGATCTGATAGCTCAGTGCCAAAAGACTGTCCCATATTTGATGTTTCTTTTTTTCCAACGGAAACTTTTCTGTCATTTAATTGTTTATCCAATCCTCACTACATTGGTGTAGTATGAATGGACACAGGGGGAGGTCTTTATCGGGAGGAAAAGCTATAACACAACAAATACAGTTAAAAGTCCAATAATTTATGCCCTCCTTCATTTTTCCAAAGTTGTCTACCAGGCCAAATTGGAGTCTTTGTCAAGCTGATTCTGGCCTGACTAAGGCCTCCAAACCTTATGTTTGACACCCCTAAGGCTTCTCAAAGTGCTCCTTCCAATGTACAGCTGTGTGTGTGTGTCTGTGTGTGACTATTTCTTTGAAATGAAAAGGGGTCTTACTCTACTTACTCTAAGCACCACTCAGTGGGCATGGGAGGTGGTTCTTTAGGTTTTGCTGGTTCCTCTTTCTGCTTGGCTTTATTGAAAGCATACTATAAAAAAAAAACATTCATGTAATTAATAACAAGTTAATTAAAACCAAGAAGGTCTTCTTTTTTTCTTTTTTTTTTAATGACAGAATCAATGTCCCTTACCTCGGCCTGAACCTTCCAGAATTCGGCCTCTTTGGCACTGTTCACCTCACAGTTTATCACCAAAACATCTGGGAGACATCGAATGTTCCGTGTCTGCACCTACAGTGTAACACAAACACACTATCACTCTGCAGCATGGCTAACAATCTGTTATGCATTAAAAATATGAGTGAATAAAAGCTGTAACTCACTGTGGGCTGATACTTCTCACAGTTTTCACACCATGCCTGAGTGCTCTGCTCCAGGCAGATGCTTTTCTTCAGGATCTCAGCAAAGTCATACTCCTTTATTGTTTTTTCTGAAAAATATCAGAGTCAAATGAATATACTGGTAACAGATATAGCCTACTGCTCACTCAACATTAAAACTACCCATATGTAATGGAGGACATTCAAATATTTAAAGCTACAAATACAGAACAATAAAATATAGTAGCTCTGGAAAAGGATATACAGAGGAAGATAAAAAAAAAACAGATATTGGAAACTGATAAGATAAAATTATCATTCTTATTATTATTATTTTTAAATAAGCAGATGATATATATACACATGTAAGAAAGAGGAGATATTATGAGTGTGAAATGCACACCTCAGTGCTCTCAAACTGACCTTGAGCGTTCTGCTCGGGGTAATGCATGGTGAAGAGCAGCGTGAGGGAGGAGCGGACCGTTTCTTTGCCACAGCGACACAAACTACTGTTCTCAACTTCACAACCAAACAGCTTTCCAATGACAGACTCACCAGAGGAGCCCAGAGAACTGCAACACAAACACAGAGCAGTCACATTTGTTACGCAGATGTTATCTTTTATAGATCCCTGTACGGAAAAAATGGTTTCTACTTTTATAAACAAACTTAATAAGACTGGAAATATGTTCTGTAAGACTGCAGGGCTTACTAGACTCACAGAGCAGTTTTTGCTCTGTGAGTGACTAGCGGTGGGGAAAGAGTAAGGAATCCTGCAAATGATTCACTTTCTCTCAACAGAGGTACAAGTTCCTGTCAGGGTACCCGTCTGATCTTTTATACAGTCTCACGTAACACTGTTAAATAAATCCAGGTGATGTGAGGTGCTTTGTAATGTTACTTTCACTTCATTGTTAGATTATGTAATTATGTCTTTAATTGTGATGCCTTTTTTGATGTGGTTGTATTTATCGAACAATCACCACACACAGAAAGAGAATTTCTCAAAGGATAATGACAACATAACAACTGAACCATTTCTAAGCATTGGTCCCCAGGCACAACACCCATATGTGTGTGCTTTGGCCAAGGGCGCAGTGACGGGAATAGTAAAGTAACCATGTTAAGGATGGGAGAAACACCAGCTCCCGAGGAAACCCACAGACCCAGGACTCTTTCTCTAAGCAGCGCTAACCTTTGTGCTTATTTTCACCTTTACGTGAAATTATTTTCAGCCTAGAACACATCCAGACTGATGTATTATACCTGCTGCTAGCACCTCTGTAGGCTTGCGGACCCTCCTGCTCCTGTGTCTCCTGGTGAAGCTGGGTGAGGATGAAACGATTCCAACTTTGGATTAAGCGACCAAGCCTAGCCTTCCCCGTTTGCTCGTCCGAGTCTGAGAGGATCAGGCCCAACGCCGAGGCTTCAGGGATGGTTCGAAACGCTCTGAGGAAGTTACTGGCCTTGAGGAAGATGATAGGAGATGGTACTTTGGGAAAGCTACATAATAAATTATTGTCCAGTTGCAAAGAAATGAGGATTCAATTTAAGGGTTCTGTATTTCCCAAGAGGCTGAATCGTTATTTCAGAGAAATGAATGGAAAAAACTTACCTGACATGGATCTCCTCGTGACAAATCTAACATGCGAAAGAGGAAGCCGAGCTCACAGGCCAAACAAAACTCTTTCTGGCACAAATGATTCTGAACAAGACACCGAATCGGCTCCAGGAAATATAACACCTAAGACATCAATAAAAAACCAGAGAGCAACTCTTGATGATGTCTCATATAAAAAGTAAATTTTTACCAAACACACTGTAAATCTTCAGTCTCTTACCTGGATCATGCAGTTACAGTAGGCATTGGGAATGTGTGGCTCCAGGCCAGCAAACAAGGTCCTGTTGTAATGTTTGAAGTCAAAGTCCTCCAATCCAAGTTTAGAGTATTTAATTGTGACCTGAAGCAGACAACAAACACATCTTCATCATGTGTTTTGGAAATCTAAATTTACAGCAAAACATTATAGACTGTGATACCTCAAAGATAAATCTCATCTCTATATGAGTACGAGAATGAAATAAAGTCCAACCTTTCTATACTTTTTGGGCACCATGTAAAGATGTGGCTCTTCATCACGTCCTATTGGTGACTCAGGGACCTGGTTGTAATTATCATAATCAGGCTCCACATCTTTAATTTTATAAGGAACCTGAAACCAAAACAGGGACCAAAAAAAAAAGTTAAATTATGTTGAAAACCATGTGTTTAACAGGTTTTCAGCCTTAAAATAGAAAAAAATTGTTAGGATTTTGTGAAGAAGGACAATTTAAAATCTTTTTTTCCAATTTAGATTAGCATAACCAAGTTCTTCACATGCCTGGTTCCTGGGGCGGGTACGAGGATTTGCTGCGTAACCAATGAAGCCAACAGTTTTCATAGTGCGGAGGATTTCTGGGTCCACCGGAGGGGCTCGTCTGTTTAAAAAAATAAACATTTAAAAATTAAAAAAAAAAAAGACATGTTTTAGATTGTAAAGCAGTTAAGCGGAAAAGGGGGAAGGGGCAGCTACAAGCCATGCTTCTCATTCTGAAGTGTCTTTAATAATGAAACAGGACTAAATTAATATATTCATTTAAAAAAAAATACCAACTGCATCATAAACTTTACAAAATCTGGACACGAAAAAAAAATCCTACCAATTTCAAGCCATAGTTTACATATTTTAATTAGTGTCGTAAAATATGGCGGGTCTCTGTCCCTTCACATAAAGTGTGTAATATATGACTTCAAATACAGAAGTCATCATTTCCATAGGTAATGTCATCAACTATGACTGCAGAGAAGAGAAATTAACCACTCCAGATTGTCAAGTAACATGTTTATGGTATGAACAGTTATGTCATGCATGAGATCGTACATCTCCATTGATCCTGCTTCTCTTTCCTGGTTTGGGTTTACCATATAAATTCAGAAAAGCTTGAAAATGTTTGATATTTCTCCACACTGTTTAAAAACTTCTTTTTTTTCTTCTTTTTTTTGTAAAGAAAAACAATCCTTAAAAAACTGAAGTCAACAATGCTTTACTCTGTCTCTCAATTCTTTCCAACTTCCTTATTCTGTCTGTGGCATCCAGCCCCGAGCCCACAGGTTCCTGCTGAAAATGTAAATTTCTTAAAAACACGTCATAAACCTATAGTTTAATTTTCCACTGAGGCTAAATAAATTCCTAAAACAGCTGGGAACTTAAAGTCTTGGCAATAGTGTATTTTTTGGAACCACTTTCTGCCTTTGATGCATTTCTTTGTATTTTGAGAAGTGTGACACTGTAATGTGGAGTTCGTTTGAGATAAACTATAGTGACCCTGATGAACTTTTAAAGACAAAAACAGTTTGGTTTTCTATCCAAGTTACTTTCCAGAGTGTGTGTTTCAGTTCAGTTTTTGGTGACTTATTTGTTTTTAATTTTAGTTTTTAAGTTAAGTACAACAGTTTTGTATATACTGTTAATAATTGTGTTACCTGGGGCTGGGTGTAGCCAGGGCAGTGGGCCAGTCTGACAGCAGAGGCTCAGTGCTCGTCAGCGGCATGGGGATCAGAGAGAGGGGCAGCAGGTCGTGATTCCAGTCCAGCTGAGGCAGTGTGTCCACGAGGCAGGGCAGGGCAAATTCCGTCTCCCGTGAGTAGTCGTTGAATGAAACTTCTGGAGCATCGGACCAAAGGTGCACACATCCCCCTGAATCCCCAAAGGCTAAGGCTTGTTTGCTTGCTGACACGTCAAAACTCATGAGCAACTGGCCCACTGTGTTGACGTGAAAAATATCTGCCATGTTGGCAAGGCCGGTGGGCTCACAGAACTGGCACTGACCTGGAAAAAGAGAGAAGGCAGGCGGTTATAGCGAAGCTAAATGTACCATCCATCCATTCTCTTGCACTTTCAATTCAGGATCACGAGGCGGGGGGGCTGGAGCATATTCCAGCTACCATAGGGCGACAGGCTGTCGGACTGTTGCAGGGCCAACACAGAAAGACAGACAACCATTTGCACTCACATTCACACCTATGGTCAACTGAGAATCACCAGATAACCTAATCCCACTAACTGCATGTCTTTGAACTGCAGGAGGGAGCCACAGAGAATGCAAACTCTGGCCAGAAGGCGGATTCATACCCAGGACTAGCGCTAACCCCCACACCATCATGTTGCCCCGCTACATGTACCAGTTTTTGGAAGCATAAGAGACTGCGGTAAACTACTTATCAGATGTCAGTTTTGTTATTGACTTTCCTAATGATAATATATCAAACTGAATGATGACTCCTATCATCAAAGTGTTCTGCTTTAGCTCTTAAAACCATACAAGACCAGAAAACTGCAGTCATTGCATGAGGTCCTGTGCAACAGCTGGAAAGAGGAACAAACACATCAGGAATGCCACAACAGCTCTTGCTGGCCTCACTGTACAAATTTGAGACAGCATTAAAATGAAAATAATTGTGTACATTGCTTGTGTCATGAGCACACTCTTCTATAGCACTAAGACCTGGACAACATACTCCAGGTGGGAAAAAGACTCAAACCCTTTTCACTTATGATACCATAGTTACAAAGAGAAAAAAATACATTTGACTGTAATGTCGAAATTTAATTCTTCTTGGTATTTCACTTATGTTGACCAAACAAACCAAGGAAACTAACAAGCAATCAGACTAAAGAACTCTAAAGTTGACTAGACTCTTTAGTTCATACCTGTCTGTGAGATGATTGCAAGCCGTGACGTGTAGGTAGGAATGAAGCGCAAGAAGAGGGGATCCACATGCACCTGAAGGGGGGTTACAGCACGCATCATGCGGAGGTCATACACCATGAGGAAACGGTCACATGCCAACCCATTCAGGCCTCGGCTGGAGAATCCACATGCAGCCAGAAGGTTTCCGTGAACATCAAAGTCTGACAAGCTGCCAGAAAATGCATCAAACTCATGCTCCGTCTTAAAGGTACGCAAGTCACGAAGGGTCACCTGTTTTGAATGGAGGGTAAATGTGAGAGTCATGTAAAACAAACAAATATATTTTTTCAAAACGGATATAATCATATGAGACTTACTTTGCCAGAAGTGTGTCCACAGAAGAAGAAACGATTGGTCTGACGCATTATTGCCACTCCAGGTACCTCCACTGTGAACTGGAAGGACAACCAAAACAGCAGACAGTCAGACACTCGCTGTGAAGTGCTATGTTGTGCCAGTGGTCTATGCTTATACCAGGCTTGATAAATGCAAGCCTGATGTCTTACTTTTTGAGTTTCTTGGACTGTATTCAGGTCAACTTCAGCCACATAGTTTTGCAATCCACCCATGAGCAGCGTGTTGTTATCAGTCATGAGGAGGCTGTGCATATCAGCTCCTTCCTCCATCCTGCAAAGCACCAAAAATGGCCATTAATTCCATAACCGTAAAAATATTTTCACAGCTCCATGTCATAAACAATCAATATGAGCACAAAAACAGACAGGTGACATAAAGGAAAAACACATCCCTATTTAAGATAGGTAGGATTCACAATAATGTCTACTGACAGTGTTTCTTCTGTATTTTTGCAGAAAACTTCACCAGGACACTTAATGCTGTATTTTCTCTAATTTCTCACCAACATTGTGCAACATATCAACAATCAATGTAAGAGTAACACTTACGGATAATCAAACATGACGAGACCTCCACGAGTGTAACATCTCAGGTTGCATTTAGAAAGGAACAGCACGCCTGTTTCCAAACTCTGAATATGTCGGATGTCATCGGTTGCGTGCACTTGGAAAGAAGAGTAGCGTGCCATTGTTGGTCCAAAGAATGATGTTACATGACCCTTAAAAGAACACAAAAAAGGAATATTACAAAGTGTAACGGCTGACGAAACGATCTGTCCTCCAATATAATTCTGGGTCTCACTCTGTGGTTTCCCATCCAGAGCATTTCCTCCTGCAGGTCAAAATGTGTTGCAGTGACAGGGATGCCAACTTCTGAAACTACACTGTGCAGCTCAGAAAAGATCCCCTCCATCAGGTGTACAGGCTCCGGGACGGTCACAGCCAGTCCCTCTGGGTTTAGCTCCACACCCTGGAGTAGGTTTGGGTTTAGGTGTGGGTCCATGGAGGGTTCCAGGCCTGCATCTAGAGTTCCATGAAGGCTGGCTGAGTATTCACCCATCCCAGGGTCGAGACCGTCAAAGTTCATCATGGATTCAGTTAAATCAACCTAAAGAGAAACGCCAACACATGTTAATAGTGACACCGGGGTCATGTTAAGGTGTTGGATTGGAACCAGTTTGTCTTTGTCTTTTTGTTGCTGGGTCTGAAGTGCTCTAATGTTAGGATGTTAGGCTTGGAGAAGGTTCTTTCGAGTTTTTCCTTTTCCAAGACGGTAGTCTTGTTTTGTTTCTTTTTGGTTAAAATCTGAGGTTGTTTCTTTGACTTAATATCCCATCATACTTTTAGAGGTGGAGAAGGAATTCGGATGAGAGGTGAAACATCTTAAAAAACCTAAGAAGTTGTTAAGTATTCCTAAACGCAGGCGCTAAAGACTACAATGACCTGGATGACTGAGAATCTGCAAAAACATCCTGCAGCTTTGATGCTAGCTTTGACGTAGCTTTAGAGTTCGCGTTTGTAAGCTAACAGGGGGAAAAAACCGAAAGACAATTCTCTGGTATCCATTTCTAAAACGTACATAGGGCAGATAATCTAAAAAGTAAAATAAAATAACTCACACACAAGAGTAGTGTCTAATTTAGCCGTGTTTGAACGCTGTTTGTGTCCTTTATCTAAATTAGCTAATGTTAGCAGCGTTGTGGCTAACCTAAATTGTTTATGCTAAACTGTACGACACCTGTAATACTAAACAGGCCCACCCATTTCTTAAACTTAAAAATATACCGATTTAAGGTCATCACCTACCTAAGCCTGAACTGCAAAGGTGTCCATGCTCACACTTCATTCACAACAACAAACATACGGACACTGGAAAACGTTTCCGGGGCACCTCTGGTGCGTTTAGGAACCGCGCTGGAGCGTAGGCTTCCGTTGTTATGCCAGACGCACATTTCATCTTGAAAATACAGTAGGCTTATTCATTCAGTCTTTAAGTTGATTAACTATTCATTCAGTAAAACAGTAAATTATCTTATTAATCATAGTTCATAGTTTATGTTTTTCACTGACAAAAACACAAGCACATGAGATTTATAGGTCCTTTTGGAGTTGTTTTCAAACATCTCAGTTATCTTGACAGCTAACTTGACAGCGCTAAAAAATATATATATTAATGTAATACTAACATCAATTATTCTCTTTGTATGGCTAGGTCTCTAACCCTAGCGCCGCATGATACGTGAAGGCACCGTGAACTCCCGTGTGTGTTTGTGAGGTCCTGAGTTCGACTCAGTTCGGGTTCCTTTTATGTAGAGTTTGCGTGGTCTCCCCGTGCTTGCGTGTTTTCTTTGAGGGTACTCCGGCTTCTTCCCACGATGATAAGACATCCAATTAGCGGGTTTAGACTAATTGATTGATTCTAAATTTCTCATAGCTGTGAATGTTGGGTTAGGCCTGTAAAGGACTGGCGACTGCCTCACTATGGTAACTGCGAAAACGCTCCAGTCAGAAGGTATGCCAGAGTTCAAGGGAAATTTTAAAATTACGCAGTGTTTATTTCATCATCAGAAAGGTGACAATTAAAACTTTATTTTTTCTCTATACTCAAATTTCCATGCCATCATAGGTGTGATGACAATTCAGGCTAATTTTATATCATAAGGTCATGAACAAACATGAACAAACAAAGCCAGTCAAAGCCAGTAGCTGTATTGCATAAGGCATTTCTGGAAATATGAACATATTGAAGTCAATGAAAGTGTTAACATCATGTTTTGGTTGTTTTTCGTTGGGCTTTACCAGTGATTACTCATCCTGATAGTTTCAATTATCGTTTGCTATGTCAAATCAAATTTGCAGTGGTTCAACCAATTTTAAAAACAGCTAATAATAATAATTCAAAATATGGTATTTCTTCATCTACAGCTAGGATAAATGTGTAAATTATATTCAGTAAAATATATGTAACCTTACTATTAAACATAGGCTGTTTCTAACATAAAAAGCAGAGTTTATAACACGATTTTCTTCAATTTAAAGATTAGTTTAAAATAATTCTTTAGCACTTCACTGATGGCCAGCCATTCAGCGCACTTCGGGAAATAATCACGACCTTTTCCCCCAATATGAGTGACTTTTCATCAATCCACTCTTATCTGTGTCCATCGACATAAAAATAATATTTTCCAAATGATGTCAAAAATTCCATATGATGAGGTTGGAGGCGGTGGATTTAGACTCATACACATATGTTCACACATGGCTTGTATCAATTCAACTACGCAATGAATTAAAAATATGTCGCTTGCTTATATTTAGGAATTAAAAACTATGCTACCTTGGGCTTAGAGAATATTAAAATTCAACAAATTCCCAAGTTTTAAATCTTTGTTTTCCTGGTTATCATGGTGACGCTACCCCGCGTTCTTAGTCACAAAGCCTGTTCAGTGACACAAAAGACGTAGGGAAAAAAGTGATAATTCGTGTCCACGGAAAAGCAATCATTTATTTAAAAAAAACATAAATCCTGTCTCTTTGTAGGGTAACTGAGGTGATTACTCAACTACTTGTGCCTCAAAAGTTCTTATTTCTTATACTGCTTGTCAGGGACCAAGCCATAAGGCATAGAGGACACAGGTGTTTAATTCAAAAATTTGATTTTATTGATCCAAAAATATGAAAAATAATTGACAAAGCCAAAAACTTAAATAGGCAGACCAATAAAAGAGGTCAACTCAATAAACTAAACTCAAAATAACCACTAACAAAATCTCAAACAAACATAAGAAAAACTGGCCTCCTGAAATGACGCGAGGGGACTTACTGGCTTAGCTAAATCATATGAAAGACAAGGGGAAAACAAAGTAGCTGCCATATATCCAATTAACACAAATCAATTAAACAAACTCCAAACACCCCCGAGGCAATGAAGCATGTGGTTTAGTCCAATGAGGCTGTCAGCAGTACTTCAGATCCCCCAGCCCTTTGCCACACCTTTTGCCAACCGGGAAGGAGAAACAGAACCCCCAGGTAACTCAGACAAAGAAAGATGGATTAATATACCATAAAACAGAACTTTGACCTTGCAGTGTTGATATGTGTGCACTCCATATAAACATTGGAAGGTGTGATGGAAAAAAATATATTTAATAAAGAAACAATATATTGGACAATAAGTAAAATATATTTAAAGTAGTGACTGCAAAGTAAACTAAAGCGAAGCAACTAGTGGTGAGGTGTGGAGCTTGCCATCACAGAAATAGAAGATTGAAGTCGATCAGAAATCAACGTGGAGTATTAAAAGAAATTATATATTTAAATAAATATGTATTTGTATCACATTAAAGTGAATATATTAAAATGAATTGCGCAGAAATAATAAAATGTGGCAGTTAATAGAAACGGGCATTCCACGCTATGATGGAACCATGATGGCTCTTCTTTTTTACAGAAAGGATCCGTGGTGTTTCACCTGCATGTGTCGATAAACTGTGGAAGTAGGAGTTTATGATCCATCACTTCCAAACTCTGTGAAATGCAAGAACTCCCTCCAATTTTCTTTTTTTCTTTTTTTTTCTTTTTTTTAAAATATCATATTAAAGTAAATATATTTAAATCTTGGATTGCTGCCTTGGTAAAACACATGCACCTACCGGATGTGTTCCAATATTTTCTAATAAATAATTATTGGCATACAGATTATTTCTAAACGAAATATTTCACGTGTGGATGATAAAAGTAATTGTTCGCTGCTGATGAAAATAACAAAGCAGAAAGATAAAGAGGACTGCACCATTTGATAATAGCACAAACCGACCATAAACGACCTGAGCAGGAGCTTTTTCTGGACTTTTATTCCTGGACAAAGTGTGATAAGAATTATGTGCATAATATGGTTTTCTCACAAGCCTTAAGTGAGGAGCTATAACGTTTATGCTTTTATTGGTCATGTCTTTGCCGTATTTTTGAGTGGTTCTCAAACCTTTTCTGGCATGTCCTCTCCCTCCCCCTAGAGTTAAAAGTGAGATTAGGTTAAAAAATAATAATAATGATGATGATGATGATGATAACGGCCGCCTTGATTACACCAATACACGCTTGTTTATTTCTCCTATATCATAAGATTAATCAGCTTGGTTTCAGTTCATATTCTTCCCCTGGTCGTGTCACAGTGAGTGCCTAGCATCGCGTGGTTTAACTGCGCAGCCACAAGTTGGATGTGATTAATCCAAGCAACAACTAGGACACACAGAAGTGGGACTGTACGTGATCCAGGGGTTTACATAGCAGCGTATGTTGACGTTGTTCACGGGGAAATCTCCCATAGCAGTAGGAACATCAAAGCAACAGAGAGTGTGTGAAAGGGATGGTTGACCCGCAATTTTCGGATCCTCTGTCGT
Organism: Pelmatolapia mariae; assembly: GCF_036321145.2. Lineage (NCBI taxonomy): Eukaryota > Metazoa > Chordata > Actinopteri > Cichliformes > Cichlidae > Pelmatolapia > Pelmatolapia mariae. Next base: position 9,766,863 of record NC_086244.1, on the reverse strand, counting down.
GTTAATCTTTCTTGATTGGATAAAAACTCCATATATGCGTTTATCCTATCAGCTGAGGATGAGCTATTTGACAAAGGTAGGAGCTTAATGCATTTTTCTGCTAATCTGAAATAAAGTCTCTTACCAAAGCTTTTTAACTGACAAATAAACACATAGATGGTCAGTAAATGCAATAGCAGGACCAAATCATTAGAGTTTGTGCGCCCCTGCGTTTTCGCAATAATGTTGAACAGAAATGGGAAAGATAAAGGAAGTGTATATCTTATGTCTTCCCTGAACTTTTTCTTTCTCAGAAAAAACAGACGATTTGGTTTTTCTCTGGTAGTGAAGAGGGGCAGATCGTGGACACAAACGGAAAGTTTGCCCAATAAGAACTCGCCTCGTTATCGTCCTGAAATACAAAGGTTACTCTCACTTCCTCGCCAGATGTGAAACTTTGATTAGAAAGACTTTAGTTGGTGTCTTTTTCCTTGTAATCTTTCGCACATAATAAGTGAAAAATGTGGTCATTGTGAATGATTTGATATTACACGATTAAAGCGACCCATAAAGGGGAAGACATGAACATTGTAAGACTGAATAACATTGTTGCTAGCCTGGATTTTTTCTTTTGTCTTTCTTTCATTGTATTGTATACGGCGCGGGACATCTTGGGCTCTTTAGCGTCATCGTTTAAAGCCCACAGCCTGCCGACCCGAGTATTTTTGCTAACCGTGTCCACAGTGTACCCATCTTCTGATAGCTGAGGGCAGCAGCCTTATCTGAAACATGACAGTGAGTTCACTGTACTCAAATGGCCTCCACAGTCACCATATCTCAGTCGAGATTCGGGATCTGGTGGAGAATCACATCGTGGTTAAGCAGCCGCAAAATCTGCAACAACTATTTGATGCTATCATGCCGATATGAACCACAATCTCTGATAAATGTCACCTTCATCTTGATGTTTATATGACATGAAGAATTAAGACTGTGCTTAAGGCACAAAAAGGGGGGCTCAACCAGGTCTTGTGCCAAAGAGTGACAGTCTGCAAATAAAAATAAAAATTGGAAATGACTTGTTGTTGTCCTATAACCTGTAAAAACAAATGCCAAACACATCTCTCATGAATGATATCAAGCCATTTTTAATCAAAAAGAACATTCCTATCACCATCCAGTTAGTTTTACATATTTTTTTATTTATCTGGTAAAAAGTGTAATTGATGTTAAAATACTTCTTTCAAGAGAGATCCTGCCAAGAGGGCGGCAATATGAAATTCATATAAAGATATTTTATGTGCCCAAAAAGGCTTGGTTGATTATAAACCTACAAAGTAGGTATTGTACAACAACGCAGTCACAAATAGCTAAACTTGCAAAACAGGTAATTTCTTTATTTTATATATAACATATATATTTACCATATATACATGGCATTTATTAACATGAGCAAAGGCATTAGAAACAACAAAATCGCAAATCACTTTCAGCAGGCACAAGGCTGGTACGAGCGAGGTGTCCCCAGTTAAGTGACCGGTGAATGCAGTTTTCCCTTTGAGGGTAACAACATGACTGTGCCCAGATGTGAAACTTTGATTAGAAAATGTTTAAGCGAGTTGGCCTTTTTTCGCTTGTAGCCTTATCACAAACAGTAACGCGTGAAACTGTGGTGGCGCTGACTAATTTCATATGATGTGTGATTAGAGCAACTCAATAATTAAAAAAGGGAAAGACGTGGATTTTGCAAGCCGACGAATATCATTGTTATGATCGGAGTTTTGCATTATTCCAATGAATTCTACCTGAATTACCTAATGCGTTTCCTGTCTTCCTGTTGCGTAGTTAATTGGCTCACACCTGAGAGGGAAGCCCTTGGGAAACCCTGCATTGAGTCACACAAGTTAAAAGCATCGTCGCTCTCTCATTCTCAAATCACACCCAGGGGCGCGTTCTTTTTAACAGACGATATTTAAGGACACAGCACCTCTCTCACAGAGAGAATCTCACAGCAGGAGGCAACTAACTACAAAGCACCATGAAGCATCACGCTTTTACTTTTGCTGGTCTGGTTTTTTTTATTTTTTCGACCACATCTGCTGCTCCAGCCGGGCATCAAGACTCCTGCGTTGACGTACAGACCAGTTCGCTGGAACTTAATAAAATTGCTAGAAATGTATCGCTGGAGGTGAGTTGTTTAATTTTTTTCAAGCAATTTCTTAATTTCTCCTTTTTAACCGTTAGTGGAGGGGAAAACAAACTTTTTACTGCGCATTTGGAATATGTTTTGCTCACTCAAATGCACGCTTAGACGATGCCAAAGCAATAAACACATTTAAAAAGTCTAGTTTTAAAGTATGAAAGGTTTTCTCACAAGAGATACATTACATTGTACCACGATGTGCTCATACCGACCGTTTCCGAATGTTCTGCAGGCACGAAAGGGATTAGTTACGAATGAAGAGATGCCATTTAGCACCTTACTTGTGTGGATGGAATCGAAAGACATGTGTGATCCTGGGACCCTCAAACAGAAATCTCTGGTAATATCACCTATAAGAATTATAAACTGTGACATGAATTTAATTGAACTGATATTGACATAAATCTGTGACTTCAAAATACGATATGTTATCTGATTAGGTGTGATTTCTACTCCTTTTTGTCTATTCTTCGTCCTTAGCCATGCTTTGGGAAGATGATCAAAGTCCTTGACCGTTACAGAACTCTGGTGAGCAGGATTTCTGAATTTGAAAGCTGCTCAGAGCTTGCCAGTCAGGTGGTGCCAGTGATAAATAAGCTGCACACTGACGCGACGAAGTGCGCTGATTCGAAGGGAGACTGGGGAGCAGAGAAGGTAAGTTTGGTCAACGCAATCTCAATTATTTGCTTTAGACAACAGCACTAATACAGCATACTTACTGATCGTTCTGATTCTGCAGGATCTACCCGTCAGTGAAGTAGCAATTCGGGAGTGGGAGAAGCCGTATCTGTGTCACTACATTCTGGACAGACTCTTCTCCTTCTCCATCTTCACCGCTCGCGTCCTTTCAGTTGGAGATCCGGCTCACCACACAGACGGAACGACTCAGAAATGCATGTAGAACCTCACAGTATTTTAAATACTCAATGTATTGAGCATCTTTTAAATTGATCACAGTGATCGCAAATTGTAGTGCAGTTTTCTGTAGTTAATAATTTATCGATTTTAATGATCTTTCCGAAAGGTTTGATATATTTATTAAAATTTTTATTTATTGTATTTATTGTTTTTATTCATAATAATCAATGAATACTTTTTGTATTCACCACTGTATTTTTCATTCAAATTGAATACAATATTTATTATAATAATAAAAACTGCTACGCATGATAACGTGTTTTGAGCCTTAAATTTATTTATATTTTTTTTTATTATTATTATTTATCCTATGGCGATTGTTCTTTTTGCCCAAACGATCACAATAAAGAAATGATTACTCATTCAGGAAATTTATGAAGTTACCTGCGCTGAGGTATCCCTCTTTTCATTGAATAATTTTGAATAATAATGTTATGGTGCTAAAAGGAAGCTGTGCTTTCCTAAAACATTCCTGCTGCACTACTTCCTGCATATTTCCTCCCAGTCAACGCCTCTGCTCAGACCTGTTTGTTTGCCGTCAGATGATGCAACGCATGAACAGCGGTAATTCAAAGAAAGGGGAAAAGAGAGCGAGAAGGTGACACGTTTTAAGGGGAAGAGGAAGTAGTAATGAGGCCAGTGAGTGTAAAGGCACTAGGCTGCTCAACAAGGAAGTGTCTCTCCTACTGTGAGTGATTTGATATCCTGAAATTATTCCGCCTCCCTCGTGTCCCACCCACCTGCACTCTTTGCGAGTTAGAAACTCCATACTTTACGGTTTCCATCCACTGCTGGAGAGCACAACTTATTTTCCTGGCTCTCAGAGCACATGAGGAAATTATTTACCTATTGAGCACATTTGCAAAAACTGAAAAATGCTCTACAAGTAATCAGGTCAAATCTAATGCACAAAGAAAAATAACAGATGTGAACCCACATACAGCATTTAAGGTGCTACACTAATCAGCAATGGGTGCTTTTGATGTCTGTGGGTAGGATCAGTGTTACTTTTTTTTTTTTTTTTAAATCACCTGCATGGTTTATTGTATGAGATGTGACGTGACGTGACGTGACGTGCCTGCACGGCTGTTTACTCTACAGAAGATTTGTGATGCAATCAGGAAGTTCAAAAATGTTATGATTACGACTCGAGAGATTTTCTAATTACGGTTATGATAATTTAAAAAAAATCGTGGGCGGTGTATTGAAGGGATTAGGTCATAATTATTTCCTTTAAAAAAAACCTTGAACCAATTAGATTGCAAAATGAAAAGATCACCGAATACGACACAATATACTCATGGCAATCAGATGTAATCACATGCTTTTAAGATCAGGATTCAAGCTTTTCCTTTTGATAAAGCTTACAGTTAGAACTGGGGAACTTCCAGTGATGCACTGAGCATTTCTTTCCTTTTCCCCGCATTCATCATGCATATTATTAACTCGTGTCTTCTCTCCCCCTAAGTCCATTGCTTTATGATAAAAATCTAAAATGTAAATGTTAAAAATTTCAGTCTGGATTGAAGAGCTGCCAATGTGACTCAAAATGTTTTGGTATTTTGTTTTTTCTTTTTTTCTTTTGCGCAGCAGTATCAAAACAGCAACTGTTTGAGTCTGTTATTTTGCAGAAACTGAAGATTTTCAGTCTCCCTGATTTATGTTGACTGAGCAGTTATTCCTTCTCACCTTTGGAAAGGACAGCTCAAGTTAATTAATAGAATTACTGCTATTAAAAAATACCCCAAACAAAACTAGATGGCTGTGTAAAGATGTTTGACCATACTGGAACATACTGTACAGTCTTTATTTATTTATTTAAACTCAACTAGCCTTTATTGTCTCCCTTGGGAGAAATTCACCTTGGTCAAATGAGGCAAACATGTTATCTAAGAGATCAGACACATACAAATCCTCATTACCACATGCAACCACCCATTGCCATTCAATAATTTGATTGATAATGGCACTATAGAAAATGTGATTTGGTACCCTGTACCTTTTTCCTGAGGGTATCAGCTCATAACCATTATAAAAGATGTGTTTTTTGTCCATAGTGATATTCAGACCCATTTAATCACTCCCACCTTTGAAAACAGCTGGTTGCGTTAAATAAGAATAAAATTGGCTTAAATATAATTACCTATGCCAAGGAGGTTATGTTTTTTGGTAGTGTCTGAGTGAGCATCGGTTATTCCTTCCTTCTTTTCTAAACTAGTTTGAAAAGTTCTCAATGAATTCTGATAAAACTTTGTAGGGGTGTAGAGTGGGGTCTTCTTGATGCATTCTCAATCATCCAGGTAAGTAAATCTCCAAAGGTTAATTCTGTTCATCTGGACGTAGCGTTTTCAGTGGGAGAAACGTTTCGTCACTCATCCAAGTGACATCTTCATTCCCAGCTGACTGCAGGTTTCCCCAATCTTATAAACAGTAGATTTGCATAATGACTGATGTGAAACGTGAAAAGGGAAAGCCATTCCCCAACTCTCTGTGAATGGTAATCATGGCCATTGATCAGTGGTCTTTGATCAGTGGTTGTTGATCAATGGTCATGAGAATTTGCATAATCATGATGAAGGAACTGACCTCCCAGCCCATTGTTCCTTCAGTGAACTGGTTTCAGTCATTATGCGAATGTACTCTTCTTAAGATTGGGGAAACCTGCAGTCAGCTGAGACTGAAGAAGTCACTTGGATGAGTGACGAAACGTTTCTCCCACTGAAAACGCTACGTCCAGATGAACAGAATCAACCTTTGGAGAGTGGGGTCTTATTAACAATCCATTCAATTTGGCTTACATTCACTGAGAATTTCAAGGTCAGCTTAATTTATTTAATTTATTTGTCAAAGATTTGAAAACAAAATACATTCTAAGACTTTTTTTGCCAATATATACACATATATTTAAAAAAAACAAACAAAATGAATTTGTGATCAAAAACTTTATTCACCTGATATTTACTAAAAATGTAAGCAAATTTTACTAAACAATAAAATTAATGCTACACATTTACTATATCCACAAAACTAACAAATAAATATACTCAAAATTATGTCAGGTATATAAAATAGGTTTCAACAGAGCAAATAACAAAAGCTTCTACTGTGTTTCTTTTTACTGCACTACAAACTCCTTAAAGTATATGTAAAAAGAACAAAGAAAATAAAATGAATATGTCCATAATACAATAATTCTTTTACTACTATAAAAGTAAATACTGCCCAGAAAGTGACCTGTGTTGGCAGATTTTTGTGCTCTCAGAGTGCTTCTTGTTTAATTGTGTGAAATGTGTGACGCTTAAATTCACCAGAACATAGTGTACGGTAACCTTGTGGTCAATAGCAATGACATCACTTCTCTTTTTATTAATTTATTTATTTATTTAACAACATGCACATGCTACCGGGAAACAATATCCTCAGAATCCTCCAGCACTACTTCCTTTCCCCCCCCTTTTACTGTTAGAGGGACAATAACCAGGTGAACTCAGGTGCAGACACCAAGTGAGAGACAGGGCATAGGTCAAAATTATTTTTGCGAAGAGTAAGGGAAAATGACTAGGGATGGCCAGTAGGCAAGGGAAAGCCAAGACTGAGTTGGAAGGGGGAAGTGGTTTGAGTGCAGTGATGTAGTGAGTCAGAAGGAGATCAACACTGCAACCAAAACAGAAAATCTCCAAGTGGTAATTGTTAGCATATATGTAAACAGTCTGGCCACACATTGCAGCAGAGAACATGATGTGGCCACCTGTAAATATAAGTAGTAGTAGTTTGTTTTTGTTTTTTTTCTTGGAGGGGGGGGGGGGTCTGCCTGTCCTAAATATGGTGTTTGACTTGGACAAACTCAGACACATTAAAAGTGCTGGGAGGTAGTCAGATACATATTATATTTCACTGTGTTGACCTTTCCTACTCTTTTTACTATGTTAATACAATAAGAATAAAAGAAAACTGAGGGGTTTTTTTTGTGGTCTCAAATGATAAAAGTCACTGGGATTCAGTAAGGATGCATGCACAGACTGACATACCTTGGAGGAGGTATGGAGCCATATCTGACAATTTGGCCAATTATGAAACAAACATTTCCCCCCTCTGTGTGAAACTGAAAAATAATTCTAGCAGAAAATGACAAAACCTCTATTTCTCAGTATATTTCTTGGTGCTTCATTTTCTTTTCAGTGCTTTCCATCATATTCAACAAAATCTGCCAAGTTTGTGACTTTCTGTTGACTTGTAATTTTCACTGATGGGCTTAGCATTAGAGAGGCTAACCTTCATTTTACTGCAAGCTGTGGGTCCAGATGGCATCAGCTCAAGGGTCGTCAGGTCCTGCGCAGACCAACTGTGTGGGGTGATGGAGCACTTCTTCAACCTGAGGCTGGGGAGAGTCCCACAGCTCTGGAAAACCTCCTGTGTCGTACCAGTGCCAAAGACTTCATGCCCCAAGGACCTCAACAGCTATAGGCCGGTGGCTCTGACATCCCACCTGTTGAAGACCCTGGAGCGGCTGGTCCTGGTGAGCTCATCACTGGACCCACTTCAGTTTGCCTACCAGCCTGGCATTGGAGCGGAAATGCCGTCATTCACCTCATGCATCGTTCCCTCTCTCACCTGGAGACCGCTGGGAGCACTGTGAGAATCATGTTCTTTGATTTCTCCAGTGCCTTTAACACCATTCTTCCCACGGTCCTGAAGGGCAAGCTGGAGAACTCTGGAGTGGACCATCACCTCACAGCATGGATTTTGGACTACCTCACTGACCGACTACAGTATGTGAGAATCCAGGGCTGTGTGTCGGACAGGGAACGGTTCTGGCACCGTTCCTCTTCACCATCTACACTACAGACTTCTCCCACAACTCCACCCAGTGCTTCCTGCAGAAGTTCTCTGACGACTCTGCAATAGTTGGCCTCATCACTGATGGGGACGACAAAGAGTACAGAGAACTGACACAAGGCTTTGTGAACTGGTGCCAGCAGAACTACCTCCAGATCAACACTAGTAAAACCAAGGAGCTGGTGGTAGACTTCCGCAGGCACAAACATCCCCCACTGCAACCACTGAACATCCAAGGTATGGACATTGAGACTGTGGACAGCTACAGGTACCTTGGCGTTCATCTGAACAATAAACTTGACTGGTCTCATAATTCAGACGCCCTCTACCGGAAAGGGCAGAGCAGGCTGTAGCTGCTGCGGAGACTCAGGTCTTTTGTAGTGAAGGGCCCACTCCTGAAGACCTTCTATGACTCTGCGGTGGCCTCAGCTATCTCTTACGGTGTGGTCTGCTGGGGCGGCAGCATCTCTGCTGGGGACAGGAAGAGACTGAACAGGCTGATCCGAAGGGCCAGCTCTGTTCTAGGATGCCCTCTGGACCCAGTGGAGGTGGTGAGTGACAGGAGAATGGTGGCTAAGCTGTCATCCCTGCTGGACAACATCTCCCACCCCATGCAGGAGACTCTGACAGCACTGAGCAGCTCCTTCAGTGGGAGACTGCGGCACCCACGATGTGGGACGGAGAGATTTCGCAGGTCTTTCCTCCCCACTGCTGTCAGACTCCACAACAAAGACTCCAACTGATCAAACACACACATCCACACATGTGCAATAGCAATAACACTAAGTGCAATACTCTTTTCTGGCATCGTTGTATTATACTCTATTGTATATAGCATTTGTATTCTATTTTATTCGATTGTACATAGTATTTTATTTTTATTTTATTCTATTCTATTGTGTACAGTATCTCATAGATATATTATTCCAGTGTTTTTTCTCTAATTTTGTCTACACAACTTTGCACTGTCCACTGCTGTAACAAAACAAATTTCCCACACGTGGGACTAATAAAGGTTATCTTATCTTATCTTATCTTATCTTATCTTAATAAAAATCCTTCCCTTCACAACCATTGGGTGGAAGCCAGACTTTAGAAAAAGAAAAGTGCATGGTCATCCAAATGTGGGACACTTAAAGAAGGACATCTGGTCACCTTAGCTCTGGCTTCAGTATTCAAGCCAGCACCGCTGTTAGTTATTTGATCCATAGGCTAATTTCTTTGAGGACAATGAATGTCTTTACAAAATTTCAGTCTAGACCAAAGAAGAGGTTCCTTAGAGCTGCTTGTTTTTGGATAGAAATTCTCTTATTCTGAGCCCCTCTATGACTTCTCATTTACATCATCCCCTAAAATATACTGATAAATATACATTTTCCACTCAAAAAAGTTTGTCAGAACACCTTGAACATTCAGTCAGTGGTCATTAGGAATAACATGATTTGTGCTTTTTAATTGTTTTCACACAATGCTGGGAAGCAACCACATCAGAGTGACATAACAGGTAACAGCACTTCTGCTTTATTTCTCTTCAATCATTCTACTCATTCCCGCTCTCCAAGATGCTTCCCTTACTGCAACATCAGACTCATCAAATCAAGGTTGAATTTCCACGCTTGAGTTTACAGCTCATTGTTAAGTATTAAGTGATTATAACCCATCAACTGCTGCAGATGATCAGACAAATTCTGTGTGGACAATTCAACTATTGTTTAATAAGGGCAAATAAAAGACTCAGAGGTAAATATTAAATTTCCCTAAAAAAAAATGTCTGACGCAGCAAGCTTAAGTTTTTCAGAATATCCGAGACATTCAGCCAGAGTTCAGTAACGACATCACTTCCTTTTTCTTCTTTTTTACACAGCTCTCGTGCTACTGAAAAGGAGTCTCCTCAGTGTGACACAATAGCAAACAGTACTTCTGACTTTGTTCCCACTGGCATAGGCTTACTTATTTCCTTCCTAAGAGGTATTCCCATTTCCATAAAATCAAGCTTGTTAAATTAAGAATGAATTGCCACACTTATACTTAAACACTTTACTACTCTGAGCATTCTGAAATCACAATGCATCAACAGCAGCACAAAGAGATTCTCTGTTTACTTTATTTCAGCTTTATAATAGGACTGCACTGGAGTTTACCCAATGGCAAACTCAGTTTTCACAAAGTAAAAAAAATAAATAAATCATGATATAAGCCCATTTTATGAGTTCTACATTCAATAAATAAAATCTTAATAAGCTATATCAACTGGAATCATCAGAAGTACTCATTATGCAAAATTATGTTTTTTGAAGCTTGGTGGGATTAATAAGTCACGGGGCTCTGGCACAAAAAAATACACTCCAACTGATCGACTCACCCAATTGTTTGCTTACTGTGTAAGGGGCATGCATTGAATCACAAAGCTTGACTAAAGGAAATGAAGCTACAGGAGTTGTAATAAAAAATATGCATCTATTAGAGACCTGAAACTGATGTTTATGTAAAAACAAAAATAAATGATTAAATAGAAAAAAGCATGGTCAGGTGACTGGCTTACTTCCAGAGCTTTTTTTGCAGTTGTGTTGTGTAAAAAAAATAATGATAATAATAATAATTATCTGTTTATGTGTCAAGATGATTATGACTGCTGGCGCCTGTGAATCAAGCTCATGGTGAATCAACTGATGATTGTAAGACGTCACTGCAGACAGTCTTACAATCAGTCATCAGTTGTACAATCAGTGTTGTCTGGGTTCAGCTGATGAGCATATTTATCTTTCTCACTATGTTTATAATATAACATAAATGCTATAAGAGTGAAAGCATTTACCCTTTTGACTGCTCAAACCAAAAATGCAGGTTACTGATGACTGCTTCCCCTTGCTCTCCATTTAGCAAGAAGCCATTTCTTTATTTTTAAGCTAAGGAGTCTCTTATCAAAGAGAGAATACACAGACTGTTTGGAAAGGGAGTTGGCCAGTAACGTTGCACATAGAGACTCATTACAGAGTTGCAGTATAAAGAAGAACAAGGGGTGTCAAACTCCAGGCCTCGAGGGCCGGTGTCCTGCAGGTTTTAGATATCACCCTGGGTCAACACACCTGAATCAAATGATTAGTTCATTACCAGGCCTCTGGAGAACTACGAGACATGTTGAGGATGTAATTTAGCCATTTAAATCAGCTGTGTTGGTTCAAGGACACATCTAAAATCTGCAGGACACTGGCCACTGAGGCCTGGAGTTCGACACCTGTGACTGTTAAACAAATTCACAAACTTGATACTAAGAAAACAAATGCAACTTAACAAGATGTCAAAGTGAAATAGATATCGAGTTTAACTCTCGATTTATCAGCATAAACTTGATGGTCTTAGGGAAAAAATACCACTTCCTTTCTCAAGTGAGAGCTGTGCATTCACAGCCTGACTGAAACTGAAGTATCTGCTCAGAAGGAACAGAGAATCACAACAGGCCATTTGTATGACTCAACTGAGCAATTGCTCTTCACGGAATAAATTCAGATCCGAAGTGAAGAAGTGAAGACATTCTGTTTTCAAGGATTAAAAAACAATAAGTCTGTGAACTAAGAACATCAAAGTGGCTGGGACCTTCCTGTGAATTCACAAGGTTCCTTTCAGGTAGTCCAGTCTTCCTACACAGTCCATTCATGTGAGGCTAACTGGATGTGAGGTAAATAAAGTGCATAATGTGTAGAACAAAGCACGGTATAATCAAATAAATGTATGACTACATGGTTAAATGTGGCCACTTCATACTACAGTATAAAGCATTCTGAGTAGTCAGAAAGTCTAGAAAAGACTCTAAATGTCAGTTCATTCCATTTTTGTATTATTTTAAATTTTATGGCAAAATTAATCAATGCCCACGATATCATAGAAGCTATCAGTGTAATTCTGTAGTTCACTGGTGGCTTTGTACAAAAAAATGGACAAAGATAGAGCTCAGAGTTACAAATGGAAAACATATTGAGCTGCAAGACCCGTTTGTAGAAAACATTATTATATTATTCATCTCTATAGTAGAAAAGAGGAATACAAAGGTTACCTAGTCATAGTTTTAAAGTAATTTCCAATACTAGCTTCATAATACTTTTACACTAGACTAATATTTCATCTGCTGGCAGAGTGGTTTAGTTTTACTGCATAAAACACTGTCAGTGTCTTGAAAGGGAAAAAAGTTGTTTGTGTACCGACTATAGTTTCCCTTAAAAAATAAATAAACTGAATTACCGAGCACTGTTGATGAAAATATTATTAATTAAAAATTATATATTGGAAATACTTTACATATTGTTGGAATTAATATTTGAAGCTTTAGTATCAGAGCTAGCCTTCTTGCCTAGTAAACAAAAATCATTGGTTAAAATTTAGGTCTTTTATCTTAAAATCTGTAAATTTTAGAAATAATATAATTTGTTATAATCTTTGGCTGCCATACATGAATTGTCTATGAAATATTATTCCCACACATACTAAATTGTGATTTCTACAGGCATCCAAATCTGCCGTCAAAGACCAAACATCCAAATATCTTAGGGACTTCCATCCATCATGCTACAGTAACTTTAGCTACATTCCCAAGATTCCACATTAATAAAGCCAGGAAACCTTCCATTTTTTTCCTATTTCTTTTTGTTTATTTTGTTTTGCAATTCATATTAAATGTACTTTTTCCCCCTTTTTTTCAATATTTTGACAGGCTGTGAGGAGGGAAATTTTTTATTAAACATGATGAACTGAGATGGAATTACCCTCATCTATTTGATGTGAAAAGGTCATATCATGTCCTCCTGAGAACTGAGGAAATCTTTCGGTTTAACTCTTTTGTCCACTACAGAGGACATAATGAATAGACTGGGTCTCAGAAGGATATGATCATATCATATTCTGAACGTGTAACCTAAGCCAAAAACTTTTTGGGAAACATCTGGGTGGTTGGAACAGCAGATATTTATCATTGGCTTAGACTAGGTTAAGTACTTTTTTGTAGAGTTCCGTTCATACTTAGTTTATAGAGTTTTTTGGTCATAATAGTTCATGTAATCATGTTTTTATCATTATGAATTTGAACTCAACTTTCATTTCTTTACTGTAAAAACAACGCTCTTGCCAATAGATGTGTGACTAGGTATTTGTCATGTCATGGCTTCCATCCTCACTTTAGAAAGACCCACTGTTATCATTTGTGTCCTGTTGTAACCCAGAATGGGGGAAAGATTATTACCTTATAAAACCACCTGAGAAATGGCCAATCAACATGCTAATAATTGAAGTTGCAATGGGCATGATGCATTATTTAAAAAATAAATAAATAAAATTAAATGAATAATAAAAGAAGGCTACTTCTTACAGATTTTCTGATATGCACTAGAAATTGAATTATATTCTTGTTGTTGTTTTAGTGGTTGTTTGGTGTTCCTTTTAAGATGCTGTGGGTCACATCGACATGGTCCATTGGCTCATATTTTGCCTGTGTATTGTTTATTTGATAAATGAGAGAAGGTACTTTTGGCTGCTTTCTTGGCCCAGACGCTAGCTTGTGACCCCCTGGGGATTTTTAGCAAATGTGTTATTCACTACACCAGCAAGTGTTATTATTTTATTGTAACGTTGGTCCAATATGGCTGTAGTTAGCATGAATCCTGAAAAGAAGGTTAGAATATCTCATCTGACAACATTCAACCAGTCCATGAACATTTTTGTTGTTGATCCGGTGTCTGCACATATGAAGACCCACTGATATAGAGTCTATTGAATACTTGTCTATTGCACGGGTGATAATTACTTGGTTTGGATGATCTAATATCATGTTCCTAAAATAGAGATGATGATAAGAAGAAATTTACTGGTTTCATCATGTTCACGTTAATCACTTATGTAATATATTTGATTAAAACTAGCTTGTGTCATTTTCAACTGCTTTTCAAAGTCAACTTCCTCTTTGATCCTTAACCACTACAACATGTCATATCACACTGATGAGAACATTATAGTGACTCCACAGCTTGGGCTTAACTAAAACGTTCCACTATCAATCATCGGACAAGAAAACCAAACCTAGTATTACTGTGCTTTTCAACCTTATGTTCCCTAAATTCACCCCATTTGTTGATTGTTAGTATGAGAGTTATTGTTAATCTGCAGTGGATATTGTGCTGAATATTTAGATTAGTGCATATACACTCACTACATACTTTATTAGTACACCTTGCTAGTACTGAGTCAGAGCCCCTTTTGCCTTCAGAGCTGCCGTCTTTGTGACTGAGATTCAAAAGGTTCCTGGAAACATTTAAAGATTTTAATCCATAATGGCAGGATAGCTTAATGTAGTTGCTGCAGATTTATTGGCCGCATATCCATGATGTGAAAACCTTTTATTTCACCACATTCTAAAGATGCTCTACTGGACTGAGTTCTGGTGACTGTGGAGGCAATTTCCATGCAGTGAATCCTGCTGGAAGCAGCCATCAGAAGATGGGTACAATATGGTGATAAAGGGGTGAACATGGTCAGCAACACTACTGATTCAGAGTGTGTTTAAATGATGCTCATCTTCTACTAAGGAGCCCAAAGTGTAACAACAAAATATCCCCCACACCATTACATTACCACCACCCTGAACTGCTCATAGGTTTAAGTTATTTACCCTATTTTTGACCCCTCCAATCCATCTGAAAACCTTTTCCAATCTTTTATCATTCAATTTTGGCGAGCCAGTGTCCAGCAGGCAGCAGGTAACAAGATCCCTAAACAAAAAGAAAAAGAGTCACGTGGGGAACTGACTGGCAGACAAACAGTATGACATGAGAAGAAACCGAGACAAAAGTAAACACAAGGAAATCAAGGAAAGTGGATCCTGGAGGGCGACAAGATACGGCTAAAACTAATTACATAGGACAAGAAGGTCAAACTGAACACAAGGCACAATAAAGCATGACTATCAAAATAAAACAGGGAAATGGATACAGGGATCTTAACTATATACAGGGAACACAAGGGAGGCAGGATAAACTACAAGAAGGATTACAACACTAACAAACTGCTACCATGGGGAAAAAACAAGATGGCAAATCAAACTGCACGAGTATATAATTCACAAACTCAACTTACAAAAGAGAAAACAAATGCTCTCCGATAATAGGCAATAAAAGGCATAATAATAATTCAGA
Source organism: Pelmatolapia mariae (assembly GCF_036321145.2). Taxonomy (NCBI): domain Eukaryota; kingdom Metazoa; phylum Chordata; class Actinopteri; order Cichliformes; family Cichlidae; genus Pelmatolapia; species Pelmatolapia mariae. The sequence goes on along the minus strand of NC_086244.1, from coordinate 9,751,752 downwards.
ATAATTATAGGAAGGCAAACTCAAGAAACCAACTGAAGATATTTAATAACAAACAGAATGTGAAAGCTCAAAAACCACAAAACTGGGTAACATGACAAAGTGGTTATTTGAGTCACTGTTACCTTCCTCTCAGCTTAAAGGAGCCTGACCGCTATCCTATAACTTCTGGCATCAAGAAGGAATTTACCCACAGAGCTGCTGCTCTGTAAACCCTTGAGATGATTGTGTGTGATAATTCCAGTAGATCAGCAGCTCTGGAAATACACAAGCCTGTCTGGCACCACATCAAAGTCTTTTACCTTACCTTTCTTCTGCATTCTGGTGCTCTGGTCGTCTTGACCATTTCTACATGCTCAAATTACATTGATGTGTTAAGAAGCAGTGGAACAGTTGTACCTAATGAAGTGCCCGGTGAGTGAGTGTATAAAGGTTTTGTTTTTGGGGTTTTTTGTCCATGTGCGTTCCTGAAAGATGATCTGAAAGCTTCTGCATGCCTGCAGCCACCCTGATATCTAGGTAGTTATATGGGAATTAACAGTAGCACTAAACTGTGGCCAACACATTTACTGGGGCATCTCGGGAATTTCTTGGACAGCTGATCTTTAGTGTACCTCTCACAGTTTTCCCCTTTCACCTGTTTACCTGCCGTTGTTGAGGACAGGGCTGGAGTTTTGACAGAGGAACCAGTCCAGCTCAAGCGAAGGCGGGGTTAAGAAGACAAAACAAGGAATTTCCTGGTGAGCTACGACAACACAGGAAGGTAAAGTTTTCTCCGGTGAAATGTAGCGCTTTAAATCTAGAAATACGACACGAACCAGATTTATAACTCACCGCACGACGGAAGCGGTTTACGTCCTCAGTGCTTACGTATCGTGTGAAACGATTAATTTTAATTAAAGTAAATTTAAACTGGCGTTAGCTTATCAACCTGTAGGTAGCGGCTGTTAGCTAGCCCTCGAACGTCATGTGATTCGTATTTAGTAAAATAATATACTCGAAAAGTCTGAGCATTTTCTGAAAGGTTATCTGTGTTGTTCTTGTGGTATATTTAACACTGTTCGAGTCTAAAGAGCCTGAAAGTTGCGGTGAAACGGCTGAATGTTGGCCCATTGATGTTGGGGACGGCTAAAAGAGGAAGCGCGTGTTTTGGTAACCAGAAGAACTCAGTCGGGTGGAGTCATTTTTCCCCTAACCTCAACATGCTAGTTATGTTGACCACATCTAGCATGATAAGGCTTTGGTGCATGTGCTTTGTTGCATCTACTTTGAGAGGAAGCGTGTATTTTGGCAACGAAACAAAATTCATAATAAGTATTTTTTTCCCCCCAGCACTTTTCCCAAAGCCTTATCATGCTAGATGTGGTCAACGTAAGTAGCATGATGAGGCTTTGGTGCATCTACTTTGAGAGGAAGCGTGTATTTTGGCAACCAAAACAAAATTCGTAGTAAGTATTTTTTTTTCCCCCAGCGCTTTTTCCCAAACCCTCATCATGCTAGTTGAGGCTTTGGGGATTGTGTGCATTTGAAACTGTGATGCCTGCATGACTTTGAGTCATCTGCACCAACAAAGTGCTGTGTTTGCAATGTGACATCTACTCTGAACTTCTTTAATTTAAATTTTAAATACCCCCGCAGAACATGTTTATAAAAAAAAAAAAAAGTAACGCGAAGGTTGCACAAGAAAACCCACTCTGGAAACTAACTGGAAGTTAACGAGATTATAAACAAAAGGCAAATTGATACACTTGACTGAATTGTCAAAGTAGGGTTATTCCATCTCAAATCGTCACTTTTTTGTAATATTTCTTTGTTCAATCATCTCCGATTTGAGATTGAGATCTAAGGCAGTGTTTGAACATGGATATAAAAAAAATAAGACAAAGGTTTGAAATGCTAGCTAGCCTCTGTTACCTTGAATTAAGGTCTCTGATTTGATAAAATACATTTAAATATCAAGTAGTCCTGCAAAGTCCCACATGAATAAAAAAATCACTTTGCAAAAGTTAACTAGTGAGAACTTCTGAATGGTATGTAGTTGAATTTCGCAATAATGCAAAATAAAACGTAGAATACTTTTTAGCATAAAATTCAAAGTCACAGAAATGAAGACAATGCTATTTTCATTCAACTGTCATTGTGGATTGAGCAGTTTTATTAGAATTCTTGCAGCACTTATTCTTGTACAAAAAATTACATTAGGACTTGTTGAGTTTTAATACCAATTTAAATATCCTGATTCAGTTTGATGGTAAGAGAGGCTAGTGAACATTTTTGACTTCTATCTTTAAAATTTTTGAGAGATTCATGTTCAAACATTGCTCAGGTTTGAAAGTCTGAATATGCTAGAAGCATGTTAACAAGCCATTTAGCTGGCTTTGTAGAAGAAGGAAAGTTTTGGGGGGTTGTTTTTTCCCTACCAGAAAACATTGTATAGCAGGTTATTAATAATCTGTCACATCTGAACTTGAATTTGAGCCAGACATCGGCCAGGTTGACTGAGACTAGAGGTCAGTGGAGAATAGTTTGAACTGTTAGGAAGGCAACAATAACTTAAAAAACAAGTTACTACATCCAGAAAAGCACCTCTGAATCCACAACACGCAGGAAAACAGACAAAGACACGCTGTGGAAGAGAGCAGGGGATTAAGAATAACGAATAATTAAACACAGAGAGGTGTTGCTGGTGTTTTGGTGTGGGGGTGTTTTCATGCCACATTTCGGTTGATTTGTGCCAACTGATATGGTGGCTCTGAAAGGTCAGATGCACTGCAACCTAAGAAAACACCAGTGAATAGCAAAATGCTGCAAAAGCACACAAAAGTTGAATAAAGCACAACAGAAATTAAAACAAAAAAAAAAAATCCAACTCGTAAAACACAAGTGTTTTGGGGAAGACAATAAAATGACAGAACAGTTGCGAGATTGAATTCCAGTGCGTTTTCTGTGCTTGTGTAGAATTTCTCTGTTTGCTGATCTTTTCTTAAGTTGTGTGCATTCGACCTCTCAGGGTCGCTGTAACAGAGCATCATTTAAATGACATAAGCAACCTTGATAAGGATAAGCAAAAGAGAATGTACCCCTCTTCCGATAGCTGCTTCCAGCAGGATAACGTGCCATGTCACAAAGCTGAAAAGAATCTCAAACTGGTTTTTTGAACACGACAAAGAGTTCACTGTACTCAAATGGCCTCCAGAGTCACCAGATCTCAATGCAAACACCACCTTTGGGATGTGGTGAAAATGGAGATTAACATCATGGATATGCACCTGACAAATCTGCAGCAACTGCAAGAAACATCACGTCGGTATGAACTCAGATCTTTGAGGAATATTTTCTAGCACCATGCTGAAATTAAGTCACAAAGAATTAAGGCAGTTCTGAAGGTGAAAGGGGTCCAACCAGTATTAGAAAGGTGTGCCTAATAAAGTGAATGGTACATGAATAAAGTGAAACCAAGTGAAGGGTTTTTGTATGCGGATAGTTCATATAATGTGAGCATTTTCAGGACTTACTTTTTACAGCTTAAACAAAGAGGAACATTTGGATGATGATGAATGTGTAATTTGTTTGTAGTGGTCTATCTTGTTTCAGATCAGATTGGGCTGTATAGGGGCCATAAACCATTGCTTGAAATTTAGACTTCAAGAAAGAGGGACTCCCCCAATTAAATGCCTCCCACAGGGGGGATTTCTACACTTTGGTGGGTTATAGCCAGTTCTAGATATAATACAACCTGAAGAAGACTGATTTCAGAGGTTTCAACAGATAACCGATAACCTGAAGCTTGTGGATTTGAGTCATTATTGAGATATTGGCTTCTCTGAGATGACCGAAAAACTTTTTTACCAGTGCTACTGTAAGTGAGCTAGCTTACTTCCAGTAAAAGGAAATAATTAATGAGTGTCCACTAAAACAAAATAATTTCACAGAGCATCTTTTCAAAGGCAGGGAGAAAAAAAGTGTTAATAAGATAAGCAGATAAGCTTCTTTACACATTATTAGGCTGTTCTTGTTCTTCAATGCCATAAGTAACTTGTAATTGAAAAGTTTATATTTGTTACCTGTATGAAGTTGACTGGGCTTAATATTATTAGATTCAAGGAATTGTGTGGGGGATTTTCCCACATTATAAGTGCTATATTTGCAAGATTACGTCACACACAGTTTGCACAGTCCTGCACTGATGAACTAAAATTAGTTTGATAGCCCTGCTTCTTTTTATATGAATGAAATGAGTAGCTAACATGACAGAAAACATTTCCATGAAAAAAATATGGACCCACTCCTTACCTTCTCAAAATCAGCGAAATATCTTTCTAAAATAATCTAAGCATATTATGAAAGTATTTAAAACAGCCACAGACCCTTGGAGGTCATAGAGGACATAGTGGGAGGGTAAACATTTTGTACTTTTTAATTCGTGTGTAATTTTATCTCTTATGTTGAAGAAGTTATAAAATATACAAAAATAATTTGAATTAAAATAAGGATTTCATCTCACTCCCTACTTGGCATACTTCATGCTGCTGTAACTTGGAAAATGTTGATAGTATGAAAGTAACATTTTGCATTAAATGTACTAAAGTGATTGTACAAAATGAAAAAAACAGCTGATTCTGACAGGTCACATGGGATTGTTGTTTTTTTTTCATGGAATGGCCCAGAATAAATTAAAAGTATTATTCACTGATTTAACTTCCTTTTAGCTGCAGAGCAGATCAAGATCTTGACGTTATTGTTGTCTATATGAAAGGTACAGCAAGCAAAACTCAGGTACGAACAATGTACTGAGCTTGAGTGTAAAGGTTGTAGTCACTTCTGTAATGTAAAACTTTTTGAAGCTTTTGTTGCATAAACAGATACCTTTGTTGCTAATTGGCGTGTTGATGTGAAGATAAGATTTACATTAGGTATCCCAAATATCTGGAAATTCCTGTGTTACACAAGCCAAAACATTAAACAAAATCTATAATAAAATAGCATAAATAAAGTAGACTATCTGAAAAATATAAAAATGACCTAAGAGAAAAAAGTTCTGTAAAATATAATAAAGGAGATAAATGAATGAAAATCTAAATAAAATAATAAAACGCAAAAAGATGATTCGCACTGCATCAACAAAACAAAAAGTAACTGAAATTAGCCACTGTTATAAAATTACTACTGTTTAAATTGTCCAAGTTTCTGCTTGCTTATGTCTCGAAGCTGGAACTCTAGACTCACTGTGGGGTTAAATGTTTACATTTGAGTGCTTCTGAAGCATGTAGGTTTTTGTTTTGTTTTGTTTTTTTCATTTACATTTTCTTTCCTTTTCTAGATGAATGTGGGCGTCGCTCACAGCGAGGTAAACCCCAACACACGGGTGATGAACAGCAGAGGGATATGGCTCACCTATCTGCTGCTCACTGTCGTGTTGCACATCGTCCTGCTCAGCATCCCTTTCTTCACTGTCCCGCTGGTCTGGACACTAACTAACGTCATCCACAATCTGGTCAGTAAAGCCTAAACAGCTGTGCTGTGTAGAAATGAACATTTTCATGCAGTTCATCAGTTCATTTTTCTTTTTTTTCATGAGCCTAGTTTCAGTTTTTATTTCAGTTAACTAAAATCTTTTTCCACACTTAGTTTTAGTTTTGTCCAACGGGCAGGCAGCGTGGACACGTCTGTGAATGTGATAACTCGAGAGCTTCAAATTGATGGTGTAGCTACTAAAAATCTCTGACAAGTTCAAATCTCAGTGACCTCAACCTAAAGGTCAGAGGTCAGGTTTTCTGAGAATCTTCTGAACATGATGGTTGTGCCCAAATTCATGGGCTGCGTCCTCCTGAGGACCCGGCCTTCGCGGTCTACGTGGGCCGGGTCCTCAGAAGGTCGGGTAGGCCAGAAGTAAACGGCTGTGAAATTGGACGGTCTAGCCTTCAGATTTGTGTCACCGCTGTCTCGGTGGAGTTTAATAAACTCGGCCGTCTGCTCCTTCTGGTGTAAATTCTCGACTATCTCACACTTCTGTTTAATCAGTTTTCTGTTTGATGTTTATTCAGCTGTGTGAAAACCAAGGAGGAATCCACCCGGGGGATTAATAAAGTTTTATTTTATCTAACCTAATAACTTTAATCTCAGCCAAACCGATTTACTCACGAACAAATAAAACACTGAAAAAAGCCAAACAAGAACATTTTTAGGTTGTCTAAGTGACTAAGTGATTACGTTTAACCTGAGTAGCGAAAGACCGCGGTGATATGAAAATGATGCGCCGGGAGTTTGTCGTTCTTGGCGGCTTCAGTGACCCTCGAGCTCCCGGCTAGCTATCGAGCTGGTGGATAACAGACGTCTCCGAAAACGTCGGAGCACGTTTGCAAATATGCGATGTCTTGATAAATCGAGCAGATATTTGAAGTTTACACAGCTACATTCTCGCCTGAAAATATGTTAAACATTTATTTTGTGACCCAGAGTAATAGTGTGAGTAATATTAAAAACTTAGTAGCCGCCGCCATTGTTGAAAACTGGAATTGGCTGGGCCGCGCTATGAATTCTGGGATATGGTGGGCCACGAAGGATACACCTGACCCATCCTTTAAATTCAGGGAAAAGGAGGACACATTTGTCGGCAGCATTCGGAGGAGTGTACGACTTTGGACAGCCTTCGTCGCGTCACTGTGACGTAATTGGCCTACAAATGCAGCCTCAGGAGGATGCAGCCCATGAATTTGGACACGACCGATAACTGTGGGACAAGTCGACATAGGATTTTCAAATTGATACCATAGTTGTGTACTAGGAGTCTGAGCGTTATCACTGGCAGTTGCTAGTATTTGTAGTCTAGCAGTCTAGCAGGTGACAGGTATAGATACAGATAATATCAGAATCTAATCTGATTAATTCATAATTTAGCTTCTGTATTTTGTGAGATCATAAAAACATCACAATATTAAACAATGCTATTACACTAAACTGACAAATAGATGACAGTAAAACCTTTTGGTATATGACGTCGAAGACAGTGGACACTTGCATATTTAATCAGCTTTTCTTCAATTTTATCATGACTTGTGCTGACATGTTTTTTGTGTGGCACCCCCGCCTAACAATATTCCGTGATCCTGGGATGTTATTCCATTTTACATGCTGAAAGGTGGCTTTGTCCGTTTTACTGTAGGATGCGTATGTGTCGTAAAATATCGGTTTATCTGTTTTCAGGTGAAAAGAAACTGAAATTGTGGTCACGCTTTCATTTGCATTTAATCTGCAGATCAGCACACAGCACTACTTTCCTTAACACCTCCCTCCCCCAATATCAGTAAAGCGTGCTGGTGTCCAGAGTTAATGAGAAAAGTACAACTTTGTGAAGTACCATGATCTTGGTTGTTCATAATAGTGCTAAACAGTTTATGAGAAGTCGTCTGCTTCAGAGATAAAACATTCTTGATTTTGATATGCTAAATTCAAATCATGTACAGTTGTTATTTTTTTTTTAATTTTTCACCATTTTGCTGCTTAGATGAGTTTTACTTCTAAATTGTAAGCTTATGTCTTCTCATCTGTTTATAGTTTTATATATTAATACAGTTAGGTCCATAATTTCTTGAGTTAAGACCCAGTTTTTGTAGTTTTCTCTGTACACCATCACAGTGGATTTGAACTCAAACAGTGATTGAAGTGCAGACTTTCTGGGGTTCCAGAAAACTGCATTAACTGTTTAGGAATTGTTGCAATTTTTATACATAGTTTGTGGATGTCTCCGCAACAAAACCAAATTATTTATCCCTGTAATGCCTGAACCATTAAGTACTTGCCAGAATATTCAATCGTTTTGAAACTGGAGTCTTTATTGATTCTTCTGAGAATTTAAAGCAAAGTTGAATAAAAATGTGCATTATGAGTTTTAATTTGGATATTTTTTTACTACACCTGGCATTTTCCGATCCCTGTAGGATTATCCATCACACTGATGATGTGTGATGGATAAAGAGATACCAAAGAATTCAAATATGATGCACTCTGCATTACAGGGTTAAGAGTGAAGGGGATCAGTAAAAGAAAGTATTTACTAAGTACTAAGTTTACATGCATTTCGCTGGTGCTATTTCCATTATTTACAGTACTTTATACAGCGTATTGTGAAAGAAAACTAAAAAAATTACTTGTGAGATATTTTATATCTAATATTTGAATATGCTTTAAGAAAACATGTAACTTTACTGTGTGGCATTAGATTTCCTGCTACTAGAAAGGTCAAATCTAAGGTCACAGTGGAAGTTGAAGGGTCAAATTTCAATGTCACATTTGAAATCTGTATAAGAGCCCAACTTTGGATGAATAGTTTAGGAATAATGACGATTTGGTCTAAGAGGCAAGCCGGTAACATATCATTTAAAACTGGAGCCAACCAATGTAAAGGATCATTTTCAGTTCCAGTGACTGAAAATTAGCGAACATTGGCAATTGTTTCAGAATCATTTTGGCTTTACATCAGTATGATTGAAAAGCTAAAAACCAGCTGAATCGCTGCTGTTGTTGAAAGTGTATTGGTTGTTGTTTTAATATCTCAGGGAAGCGCTGTTCTTTAAAAAACAAAAACAAAAAAACCACCAGTTTTGCAGTGCACATCAGACAAATGTATGTTGTTTTTCTTTTCCCACGGTTTATACCTTCAGTGTGGTTTGCACCTGGGGGAGGTAATTTTGCTCTCCACAATACTGCTCTTACATGTCAGAGCTGGGAAAATTTGTTGGGTCACTTCCAGGGTTAATGAAAACATCAGCTCTCCGGGCAGTGACTGAAATGTCTCCTTGATTCGTAGTTGCACTTGAACTTGCATGGAGTATTACTTCTTCTTCCCCATGATAATGTTTGTGGATGACTGTTGTTATGTCTCCTCCGCAGGTGATGTACCTGTTTCTGCACACAGTGAAGGGCACTCCCTTTGAAACACCAGACCAAGGCAAAGCCCGTCTGCTCACACACTGGGAACAGATGGATTACGGCGTCCAGTTCACATCTTCACGCAAATTTCTTACAATCTCACCAATTGTTCTGTAAGTACATACACTGTTCACAACAGAACGTCACAGATAGCTTACAGTTTCACTTTCATTAGGATGAGTAATTTAACATGTAAAGGTTGCATAACTGCTGTCTGTTATTTGACAACAATTTAGGCTTTTAACCGCTTTTTAAAGGATTTGTTAACAGTGATCAGCTGACAGAAACTAGAAAATATCAGCCCAAATAGCGACTGGCTACCCCAAGAATTATCCGTTGCCCTTATTAGTGGCTAGAAAGTTAAACTTTGCTATGTTCTTTAGCCAACATGAGTCCTACATGTGTTTGTGTAAAGTAATTAAATTAAAAAGTAGTCTGCTTTTATAATAAATAAAAGATTTGGCAGTTTAATAGCTCTCCAAAGAGTAAAAGTAAAAAAGCACACCAGTTTCAATATAATTTTGACCACAGTTGAGCAAATTAGTAAGCCAGCAGGGATGGTAGTGAAAGCAAGTGAAAGCAAACAAATCTGTCGACTCACTGTTAAATCCCCTATTTTATTCTGTGACTTTGTTTTTTTTTTTCCTTTTGGATTTCGTAACCATAGTTAGGGACACTCGGGAAAAGCAATTTGCATGTATTCATTCATGCTAACCACCGCTACTGAGGTTCAGTGAAATTAAGAGGAAAAGGTCTGAGGTGATAGACGTAGGCCGGTGATTCCCAAAGTGTGGGCTGTGAAGGCATGGACGATAGGGCATGAGAGGTCATTTATAATAAATGCAGAGTTTTTTTAAAAAATATATATTATATAATTTAAAGGTTTACAAGATTTAAGTTTTATTTGATTATTGTTGTTTTTAATGTTTTTTTATCCCAATAATCCCATTGAGACTCAAGAGAAATAAATGGAGAAAACTGCAAGAGCTTTATATGATTTTATAGTAGAGGTTAAACTTGTATGATCCCCTTTTATAGATTGAATCCAATGATAATTCTTTTGGCTTTGGTTCCAGAAGTTTCTATTAGAATTTTCTTTTGTGTGTGTTATAATGCTGAAGAATTCATGTTGATGCTGATGCTTTCTTTCTCTCTCTCTCTTTCTTTACAGATATATTCTTGCAAGTTTCTACACAAAATACGATCCTACGCATTTCCTCATCAACACGTGCTCGCTCCTTAGCGTCCTCCTCCCAAAGCTGCCTCAGTTTCATGGAGTACGGATATTTGGGATCAACAAGTACTGACAGAACACTGGATTTTAACCTTCAACACTGGACTGTTTCAATTTTAGAGGCTGCAAAAGAAGACAATCTGTTTAAATGGTCTGAACATGTACACATTGTTTGGAGTATTACATGAAAGTTGCTTGCAGCCTGGTGAAAGTAAATGCACTGCTGCTGTTTCATCAAAGTAAACGATGACATTCCCGATGTAAAGGCCAGACATGTTTGCTCTCGTCTTGGAGAAAGAGCATATTTGTAACTGCACTGCTTTCACATGTAGCTTTTCTACAGATGTTGGTTGTTGTCATGAATGTAAATGAATATTTTTGATTCATGTCGCAAATGGCACTTGAAAGTTTTCTTTTTCTTAATTTACTATGAAGGATTAACATGCAGCATGCATTTACATGCCCATAATAATAAATAATAACCATTTTGCCATGATAAACATAATCATGTAATGTTTGATTCAACAGCAGGGTGTCTGTTATCTTTATTTCACAGAATCTAGTGGGAAAAGTGCAAAATCCCATTGTACAGAGGTGTGCAGGAATCAAATCCTACCAAAATCTCTATTATAAATGATCAATTGTAGGTCAGTGTACAAGCTCCGGGGAAATCCAGACACTTTACATGAAGCAGCCATGTGGGGGCCATCACAGAGTTTGCAATATACTCGTATATCCAAGGGATTCTCCCCCTTCCGCATGCACCGTGGTCGCGTTTGCATTGCAGCGAGGTTTCCCTGTTTGTGACGCTCTTTGGGGAAGTAGCGAAAGAAAAAGGAGCGACGTGTGAATGTGATTACACTGCCAAACAGTGCCTGGGAAACACATGCAAATAACACCAGCTGTTTCAAACAAGTTGTGTAATCGAGTGTAATCATTTGCAAAAGTGGTATTTGGGTTGTTCCCTGTCTCCAAATGTTGTGAAGGCAGACGTATAATGTAAAGAAGCCAGAGATGGAATGCACAGGGCAGCCGGGTTTAAATGTCAAAATGTCCCCAATACATCAGAAATGGCTCACTGAAACTAGAGAGTGGGAGAGAAAGAATGAATACAATGTTTTAGCTCTAACGTATACTTAAAGCTGCCTGATTGAAGATAACACTGTGTGGCTTTAACAGCAAGTTAGGTCCACTGCAGTTTTTCCCTGTTCTGTTTCCACTTTCAGTTTATTGTGAACTTAGTAAAACCTTGAGAAGATACGTACCGTATATTTAAACACTTGACTCAACATTGCATATGTAATGCGAGTGTTTGCCAGTCATGACTGGATTACATAGAAGGTTGTGTGGCACAATATGTCGGAAGTAATGCGAAGATATGAGAAAGGTCGCACATTCTTACTTTACAGCTGAGTGGTGGTTTCTTTGAAGTTAAGGTCATATTTTAACAGATTTAAAGATGTGTCTTTACACCAGCGAAAATCATTTGAAAGATGCGTGTTTCAAAGTGAAAATACTTTTTTGCTTGTTTTGTTTCTAGATAAGTGAGGAACAACAGAAGATATCGTGCCTAAAGTACATTTGAATCTGCATACTGGACAAATGAATCACTCGACAGAAACGACAAAAACACAGTTTCTGCAAATGCTGTTTGATTCAAATCGCTCCATTGTTGTCTGCAAAGTGGGTTTGCCACTATGACAGGAGTTACCAAAAGAAGCATCAGTGATTTACAGATAGAATCTACTTATCCAATTCAGGGTGACCGAGGGGCTGGAGCCCATTCCAGCTACCCACAGAGCAAAAGGTGTGCTACAACCTGGGCAGGTCGCCACCCTGCTGCGGGGCTAACACAGAGGGACAGACACCATCCACATATTCATAATCAGTGGTGGTGTTAGGTTTAGTGTTAACCCAACACCACTGCATGTCTTTGGACTGTGGGAGGAAGCTGGAGTACGGGGACTACATGCAAACTCTACACAGAAAAGCCCTGGCCAGATGCAATCCACCACCTGATTTTATTCTCATAAAAATTATCCGATCTTTAGTAAATCAGTTGTTAAACCTGTTGAAATGTGACCTGGTTGTCAAAAAGAAGCAGGACAGAATTGGGCTCCGACATCGAATTGGTGGAAAAGAAGTATTTTATTAAAACAAGCAGGTCCTCTTAAAAGATTCCCATGCTAATTTCATTCACCGAAGTCATGGCATTTTGACCAGACCGCCAAACAAACCTGGCACCAACACAGCACCACAAAACTGCTGTGACCAACTTCAAACCGAAATGTGGGTTGCTTCCTAAAAGGCATCAAGGTAGAACTGGCTCTGTACCAGGACGGGGATAGAGCTGGTAGAAAGGCCACCTTCTAAACAAAAGTGAATAGAAGTAAACCAAGAAAGACAGTAGCACAACCTAAATAATCAAGAATTATAATCCACACTCACACCATGTAACTGAATGCTTACATTATGCCTGCTTTTTTTAAAAAGGCCGCTTTATTCCCCTGCGGGTGACCCCAAATCCTTGTAACATCTAGTCACTGCTAGATGACTAAAATTCAAATTTTACATTCACAGGTATCTGGCATTAGGGAATACACAATTTTCCCTTCTATAGGCCTGTTTGACCAGGGGCTTTACCTACATATGGTAATATGTCATTAATGATGACACGTCATGTGTTGGTGTGATGAAGGATTGTTCAAGCGCAACACAACAAAAATGTTTTATATGATAAACAAGTATTGTTATTGCATTACTCATTTTCTTACAGCCAGAACTTGGCCCCTCGAATTCTTCCTCCCACTGATGCCAGATGCTGCTAATAAGAGTTCATTGCATCCTTGAACTTCTCTCTCTGATACTACAGAGTCTTTACTTTGCAAAAATAAAGGTGCTTGACATGACAATTTGGTCAACCGGCACTAAACAAGAAAAAAAAATTTTTTGCATCAAAGGCATATGATAAAGCCATGCTGACATTTACAAAACCTCAAACCCTCTCAGTGACATCATCACACCTTTTAGAGTTCAAATACATATATATATATATATATATCTTTATTCAAATTACTTGGGGACACTTCTACTGATGGCTTTTGTTTAAAATGAATGAAATAAGTCAAATTTAAAAAATGACATCTCTTTCTCTTCCCAAGCAGGAAACTAGAGTAATAACTGGTAATAGTGATCTACAAGCATAATCTCATTACATTCCACAGCAGAAAATCCAATTAGAGCCAAAGGCTGTAAACAAAATATGTTTAGAAAACTAAAAACTTGTCTGGGCCACAACTGTGCACAAAGAAATCTGCAAGTCTCAGCTTTCACTGTCTTTAAACCTCTCAACAGAAATCTTAATTCCCTGAAATAAAGAAGTATGATTTTAGTGCACATTCTTTGACAGTACTTTGTTTACTTTGCCTGTGGTGATACAAAATGGCTCGTTATCCTGGAATTCAGGGATGCCACTAATCCCGCCTCCAAAGAAGCCATTTAAAAGTCAGTCTGGACGGCCGTGGAGAGCTGGTCTCCCATCACCTTTCTGAAAGGCAGTAATAAGTGTTTTTGTTTCCAACATTGCGCCGTCTCACTCTGGTTTCGTCACAGGTACAATATCGTCGTCATCTTCGTCGTCTGTGTCAAAGAGTTCATCCTCAAAGAAAGATCCTCCAAAACCGTATTCCTGGGCATGGATGGACACCTCGTTAGGCATCAAGTGCGGGGAGCCTTCGACAAAATCAGCAAACCTGTGGGTAAGCATGACGACATCATGAACCAAAACTGAACAAAGCATGCTGCAATACTTAGTCTTTGTTATACATGTTTCTCTCTCTCTCTCTCTCTCTCTCACTCACACTCACACACAAGTTATCCCTTATTAATTCCAACCTCCTGTTTCTGACCTGTTGCCAATTAACCTAATTAGTTGTAAAATCTTTTTTTGTACCACTTACTTTTCCAGCCTTTTCTTGCCCCATCCCAACTTTCTTGAGACATGCATTTTATTTCATGAAATACTGAAATGTCCCAGACATTAAAATGTTTAAATACTTGATTTTTCCATGCTCTGTAAATACAATAATGGTTTATAATCACTGCATTCAGATCTTTATTCATTTATTTATTTACATTTTACACAGGACAGGCTACCAGTGCACCTTGTATTTAAACCCTTGACTCAACATTGCAAATGTAGTGTGACTGTTTGCCAGTCATGACTGGATTACATAGAAAGTTTTGTGGCACGATATATCGGAAGTAATGTTAAGATATGAGAAATGTCGCACATTCTTACTGAAGTTTAGGTCATTTAATAGATTTAAAGACGCCCCTTTAGACAGGAAAACCAATGAAGATCATTTGACAGATAGGTGTTTCAAAGTGAAAATACTGTTTTGCTTGGTTTTCTTCTAGATAAGTGAGGAAAAACAAAAGATATCATTCATAAAGTGCATTTGAATATGCATACTGGGAAAATGAATCACTCAGCAGAAACCATGAACTAAAGCAGTTTCTGCAAATACTGTTTGATTCAAATCATTACTTTGGTGTCTGTAAAGTGGGTTTTTCAAATGTTCTTCCCCCAGGTTTGTTGTTTAAAACATTATTGCACAAGCAGTGCAGAAAAGGCTTACTGATAAATAAGCAAGATAGAAAGTTCTTATATGATTTTAGCAATATTTGTAATGTTTCTGGTATAAAGTAGCAATTTTGATGGTTGTCATGTATCCAGACAAGAAGCCTAAAATTTGTGACATTAGCTGATTTATTGCAGTCTTTGTATTACAGATATTTTTTTTCCAGATTTTAGAAATGATCTTAAAAAAATATGGTTACAGCAATTTACTGTGTAATTAAGGGGTGTCTGTATTATAAACACCGTGTCTAAAGCAGTCAACTATTGGTGATCAATATTGTTTAGAACCTCCCATTAGTTTTGTATAGATGATTTCAGAAAGTTGCAAGGCAATAATAAAAATGAAAACTTAAATTATTTTATAAGAAACATAACTGAATCAGAAAACAATTAGTAGATATAACAGTCCTCTCCTTATTTTAAGATTAGGGTGAAGTTAAGCCAAAATTGGCTTAATTAGCAAATGACAAATGTATGAGCATAAAACCCACCTTTTTGGAGACTGAAGTCTAGAGACTGTCTTCCACGGGCTGAACTCTGGGCTGTTACAATATTTCCGCAGCTCCTCCAGAGCCCGCCGAGTCTCTTCCTCAGCTTCCTTCTGATACTCCTCCTCAGTCAGCAGGCGTCGTGGCTGTGGCTTCCAGTGGATATACTGTTTGATTTTTCTGCAAAAAGAGTACTTTCATGGCTTAAATAAATCCATATTATATTAACTTAATATGACTATTGTTCTTTATTCTACAACAAGCACAGTATCACTACTTTTAGGTTCAGCAGTTCACAGAAAATAATTTACAGTGTTAAGAACATGCAATAGAAAAGTGTTTTTCTTCATTTATTCTGTGAAACTAAGTGTGTGTTTACCACAGAAGTCAGATTATACTGCCTGAGGAACAATTATCCACAGTACACTGTGCTCTTACGCCACCTTGTGTCAGCATTTTAAAATGCATACCTCCATGCAGCAACCAGCAGATAGACTGGGTACTCCAGGTTTTTGGTAAACAAAGCAGCTACAATAAGAGCGAAGGCAACTTGCTGAATCTGAATTCCTAAATAAACCAGGAGCAGACCAAAGAGCTGCAGGGTCCACGACAGGATGTTAATGCTCTTCTCATCAACCAGAGGGCCGTAACGGTAACACACAGCAAAACTGACGAATCCCACAATTGCTACATAACCTGCCAAAAAAACAAACAAACAAACAAAGAGAGAGAGAGAGAGAGACAAAGAGATATGTTTTTACACTGCATTAAAAAGAGTTAAATCACTGCAAAGTTATGTACCAAATACCCATATGCTTTAGTTTTACAATTACAGCCATTTTTATACAATTTCCCATTTTCAAATGCTATGAAGTAATTGGATTATTGACCAAGCAAAAAGTTTCATGGCCAGGTCGAACCTATTTCCTCTGGTTCAATCTGGTTTACAACAAGGAGCAAACCGCAGGTTACATTCCAGAAAAAGAAAGCCAGATTACAGTCTGTCACAAGACATTTAAAAGAACTTGCAGAGTTTTAAAATCTTTGGACAAGTGAAACCAAGATTTTCGTTTCAGAATGATTGGGGAAAAAAGGAGGATCAGCTCATAATCCAAAACATAGCACATCATCTGTCAAACATGGTATGGGCAATTAAGGCTGCCAGTGGAACTGGGTCACTAGTGTTTACTGATGCTGTGATTGTTGATAGATGTAGCAAGATGGATTCTGAATGTAAAGGGTTTTACTTTTTGCTCAGAAACTGGTGAGACAGATCTTCACAGTTCAAAATGATAGCGCCCCACAGCAAAAGTTTTTCAACGCAAAGAAATTAGATATTCATCAGTCACCAGATTTCAAATTAAAAGACCATGCTTTTAGTTACTGAAGAAAAAAACTGACAAACAAGCAGCAACTAGAGACTGCTGCAGTAAAGATCGAACAGAACATCTTAATGGAAGAAACACAACATCTGGTGCACCCCATGGGTTCATGGAACATCCAAGTATTATACAAAATTGTTATATATATTTTATTTTTGTTAGTTTGTCCAATTCCTTCTAAGCCTCTGAAAATGGTGAAATGCGAATAAAAATTGCTGTAATTTCTAAACAGTTAAAACAATAGTTTTCTTAAACTCCTTGAATTAAAGCTTAAAGTAGATACAGCTATTGTATCAGTGTCTAAATTCCTATGTTGCCTTGTTCTCGCATTCACCTACCCCACCCGCCCAGCGCCGTGATGACAATGACAAATGCATCACTACCAAAAGAACATATGGACCTAAGTGAAAACTCCTCCATGAACGACAAGCTGTTTTATTGCTTATTTTATATGTTTAACAGTCTAAAACCCTAAATAATTCAAAATTTTCATAAGGTGAAGTGCACAGATAGAAATTTATGGCTGATTAATTTTCTATCACTTAAAGTTTTGATTTAAGTGTTAACGAGTTACCGCGGATCGCCCCGTTTAACGCGCTGACACCGTCCAGCCTCACACACGGGGCAATCCACAATAACTTGTTAACAGAGATTTGCCGTGTTAATGCAGTTATGGCGTTAACGTCATTTTAATGAGATTAACGCTGACAGCACAATTTTTTTTATTTTTTTTTTGAATATTAGGATATTTGCTTTGGTCCTCAGTTATCAGCTAGTCACAACCTGTCCATGAAGAGTCTGTACCTAATGCCACATGCCAGTGCTCTCGAAGAATAATGCTGAGGTTCCTGAACACAAGCTGGATTGCGTACACAGAGAATGACCAGCCTCCAACTATCAACACATAAAAGGGGCTTTTCTGTGTGAAGGAACAAACACAAATGGTATAAATATCAAACATATTAGAGATATTCAATATTTTCAAAAAACGTGGATTTTGGATAAAAATTAAATACTTTACCTTTGGTAAAAAGCGTGCCAGAATGAAAAAGAGGATTATGAGAGAGGCAATCATGCCAGTGCTCATACCGGCAGAATAGAAGAAAGCCTGACTCCTTCATACAGGTGGTGAAAAAAATATATCAATTACTATGATAAACCTAACAAACCTGAAAAAGAAACTGTAGTCCATGAGAAAAAATTACCTGCTGAGTGAGTCTGCAAAGAAAAACAGCAATGCTCCAGCGAGGAATAGCAAGAATAGATATATATCAAACTCTGCAAGGGAATAAAGAATAAAGAACAGTAAAACAGCCATATTTTAACTGCCAATAACCAGCAAATTTGTTTTATTCCACACCCCCATCCCACTTACTGCGAATGGGTTTGACAGTGTATTGCGCATTCCCAGTAGGATCAACCTTGAAGCATGTCTTCTTGCTGAACAGGCTGATGTTAATAACAGTCTCATTGTGCTTCTCTCGCAGCAGGCTCTGGAACCAGCCCCAAAAACTGAAGCGATCGAGCTCCTGCAGCTCCTCCTCACCTTCCACAGTGTCCACCTTAAACACCTTTGAACTCCAAACTTTGACCTGTCAGATATTGGTAATATTATATCACTCACAAATTTAATACAGAGGCTCTTTTTAGCTGACTGTCAAGCTGTAAATAAAATTTGCAGTATGTTCGAGTAGATTACATTAGACCACTAAAATACCCAAACTGAGGGATGATTTAAAAGAAAGAAAGAAAGAAAGAAAGAAAGAAAGAAAGAAAGAAAGAAAGAAAGAAATTATTTCATTATTTTACCAGTTGTGGGCTGGCAGATTCACCTACCTGAATTCTTGTCCATGTCTGCCTCCAGGTTGGCAATACGGTGTTTCTGTAACAGAACCGGTTGGATCCTGACATGACATACTCGTCACCATCCCGCAGATTAGTTATTTCATGTTCTTTACCTGGGATACATGCCAATAAATAGTAAGACTGCAACTGTCATTGTACCTTATAAGCAATATTGTTTGTGCAAGAATACCCTTTGACCTGAACACATTTGAACTCTCACTGTTTACAGCATTTACAGTACAATACAAACATTATAAAAAAAATTGTAGCATCTGTAAATCCCAAGAAAAGACAAAAACCTGCAACTATATCAGTTCACACTTAATGTCTCTAATTTTTCACAGTGCTATGGCCCACTGGGTGTCAGGGTACACAACATAGTTGCCCTTTAATTTTCAAAAAAGTACTCAATTACCCATGTGTGGTTGAGACTTTTTATTTTATCATTATTATTAATGATTTTGTTTGGTGGTAGGGATGTTCTATATGTTTTCACACTATTGCATTATCCGCTAGTTATGTTACAAAATAAAGCAAATGGTAGTGTAATAATGGAAACAATACTCATTATTTAAACGACACACGGCAAAAAATACTCAGTTTTTCTCAGGAAGTATTTCAGTTTCGGGACAGAGTTAATAATAAGCTGCATTTACTTTAAATTATAGGCTAAGCATTCAAGTTGTTTCCGTTAAGGAAAATATACTGTTAAGTGTTAACTGCAACCTCTTTTCGGGCAAGTTCATGCAGGTTTCTAGGGTTTCAGTTCTACAAATTTAAACCTAACAAATCTGAAAGAGCTGCATAAATAATATTTAGTCTAATTTATTATTTATACGAACACACAACCGGAGCCAGGTAATAATCAAGATGTAAGAATCTTACAAAATAGCCACCAATGTTCACCATACAATAACCTTTCTGCAGTCTCACTGACTCAAAGACTGAACACAAGCTAACAATAATTAGCCTGAGCAAAACCAGTCCGAAATATGCCCCCATGTAACTCGCGGTGTATGTTTCTGCTTCACAAAACCGTTTCTTACCCGTATCTTGTTGTGAGATTTGAGGTAAACACATAAGGAGCACCGCAAGAACCATTAATCTAGCGTTTGCTGAAATAAAACCGTTTATGATTTTCATGCATCCCGCCATGATAATTCCACTGTACCCCGCCTCTAACGTCTTGTCCCGCCCCTTCCGTCTCCGGAGAACTCGGTTGAGTTGCAGGCCGATCAGCCAATCACAGCGTTACCCTGCATCCTTCGTCATCGTTTTTAGAGTACGTCTCTTTATTTTCCCGAAATCCACTCTGCCGTGTATGTCTACTGTACAAACCATTCATTGGCCCTTTCTCAATATGCGTACTTGTGCGTACTTGCGTACTTAGAATTGAGAAAGGGCTGTAGAAAACATGGACGACGCGACAGCTCCCCAAGAATGAAGCCAAAACGTCTCTATCGCCCCCTGGTGTCTGGCTGCAGTATAGGTCATAAACCCCGCTTCCTCCATGTTAGCGGATGGGACTGGGGTCAGACTAAAATAAATGAATTCTCCTTAGATAATTTTTTTCCAACGATTCTTTCTTTTGTTATCAATAGTTCTCATCATGCTGATTGATGTCCAAGGGGTCTCCTTTCCCATGAGTTTGATTCTAATTCCTACCGCGGTGATGTTAAGTTGGGGTGAAACATCATCATAACAGCTTTGACTGGCAGCTGCAGCCACGGAGAAACTTGCGTATCTCTGTTCGGGAATAGCACATAGAGCGTAGGTAGGCTCTGAGAGGAGGGCCAGCGTTTACGCTACGAAAACACGACCGAGTGTTTTAACCTGACAGTCTGAGGTGTTCTTCAGTAAACTGGACTAGCTGACAGAAGGATCCGAGGCCCGCTGCACTTTTTCGGTAAGTTAAACGTGTTTGTAAGCTAATCCGTAACTACCATCCATAGCTAGGTCCTGAGACCTAGCTAGCTAAAATGAGCACTCGGCTGTCAGGGTTCGTTTAGCTAATCTGTGTAGGTGAATGAATTTACTAAAGAAATCAAGAGAAACGCCCCGGGCTACTCAGTCACTAATTACTGTTACTGTACTTTTATTACAAGTATTATACTGTAAAAGCAGCACCCTGCTGCAGCTCCTGTGCAGAGCTGAATATTAAATATGTGCAAACAACAGCATGTTTTGAGTCTCTTGCCACATCTGTAAAGACAGTAACATTTTTTTAAAAAAAGCTTGTACTTCAGTAACTCCTCATTAATCAGGAACTATGGATTAAAGTACTGTAGTGTACTGTAATACTGAAAAAAATGTAAGAGAAGAACTTCAGATCCTGAGTGTGTGAGGACAGAAGAATCAGCTTTATTTCAATTTTGAGGGATAAAATTTATATCTGAGTTTGATGGTTCTGTTCTATTTGTGATTACAGGGGCTGCCCTCAGATTCAGACCTCAGCCCCATCGAGTGACAGCAGACAGATCATCCAACATGTTCACATGTTAACTGCAAAATGAACTGATGAAAACAGTACAAAGGTTAAAGTACCACATGTGCTGTAGTGAAAGCTATTGATAAAGTTAAAGACAAAAAAACAAAAGGATTAATCACTCATGTAACTGTGTCACTATATATCAGCATTAACAGGACCTCAGTTTGGTGTTTCATAAAGATGCTGATCTCAGACCTGCACAGCTTCCGTTTTAAACACTTGATGTACTCAGCTGCATGAAAAGCATATGAGATTTTCTCTGACACAATTAAATAAAACCTGATGAAGGTCAAAGGTTGTCACTTGTATGTTGAACTACAAACTTGTCATCTGGAATTCTTTCACAGTTTTTTGCAGATAGTGTGTTATTTACCATAAAGTGATTCAGAGTTATTCATACCAGAGTAACCAGAGAGGATCATATATTTTTAAATATATAACTTTCTACAGGACTGAATATAATATCTTTATGTAAAAGTCCGGAGCCTCTGGGGAGTATCCGAGTATTTATAACATTACACAAACCAAAGGTCTCCATCACAGTGTTCATGAAATGCTGGGTTTATCCATCTCCTGGGGCGGGCCTACGGAGGAGTGCTGAAGATTTCCCTGTGAGGGAGCTCCTGGTGAAGATCATGAGTCCTGCTTGATCAATGCGATGAGCTTCAGTGTTCCTGTTGTTTCTTAAATGATGCCTCTTTCAGTTGGTCAACAGAACATCTGGCACAGGACAGCTGTGATGAAAGAAAGGGAAGAAGTTTCTCCAAACCTCTGGACCCAGAAACCCAGCTTGGTCCTGATGGTCTCCCTCACTAGTTTCTCTCCAGGGTGACTGTAGCTGTTGATATAATATGGACTCTATTATTAAATGAAAAGAACAAATTAGACTACACTACTGAAACCTTCTGCTGCTGTTTTTAAAGTTTCCATGTTACCAGGCTGTAGAGGGCTCAGAAGATGTAAACAGTTTTAGATCAATTACACTCACAGTCTTATGTTGAAATCTCAAAGGACAGCATTATATTTTTGATATTAATAGTAACTCTGGGCTTCTGTGGAGTGTGCAGATGATCTCATCGCTGTCTAAAAATGGATAAAAAAAACCATAAGAAGTGCTGAATCCTTCAATAACACAGACTATTAGAGTATTAGGTGTGTAGCATCGCTAACTAGCTAGCAAGAAGCCTCCAACACAGTGCGTATGCTAGCGGCTAATCTAGCAAACGAATTAACAACAGAGTGACTTTAGAACTATAAGATGATAAGCTGTGTGTCCTTTTTTATAACAGTGACATGGTTGTATTTACCTTAATTAAACGAGTCGTCAGTCGCGGTAAACCAGCAAAAAAAACTCGAGCAGACGGGCTACGTAAAAAGTGTAGGGGGGCGTGTTTGCGGTCACGTCCAGCGGGTGTGTGGGCGGGAGCGTTACACAGTCGCTCCACCTCAACTCACTACTGCGCAGACTCTGGCTCCAAATTTGCAAGATGGCAGCCTCCACAAGCGGGATATTTTGGCTTCATTTTTGCACAATGGGAGGAGGCGGAGTCGCGTCGTCCATGTTTTCTACAGTCAATGGTCGTACGCCGTTGGCCTCTGGTTCTGAGAGTTGATGAGCTGTTACTTTGCCACCAGGAGGCGCTGTTCCTAACCTTCTCGTGGAGCTCCTCCATTTCTACGTCTCGGACCCTGGAGAACGAGTTGGCCGCTGCTGCCAGCTTCTCCTTGCGGGCACAGTCCTTTACCAGCCTCATCAGCTTTGTGCCCACTGCCCAGCCTGCACCGGGCAGCAGAGAGAGACGGCTACATTAAATGGTTCATTGTTAGCCACATTAAGGATTATGGCGCTTCATTTTTGCACAATGGGAGGAGGCGGTGTCGCGTCGTCCATGTTTTATACAGTCAATGGTACAAACTGAACTGGAATGACTGACAGTTCACTTTACAATTTCAAATAAAGTTCTAAAAAAAATCTTCCTGAAATCCACAAGAACAATTGTTTTGATAGTTAGATTTTTTATTTTTTTAGATAAATCATTTAAGTATTATGTTCCAAAAAAAAACCCCCACAATACTTAAATTACTTATCCTTGCAAAAGATTTTACTGAAGATGTCATTCAAGTTCATATGCATGTGAAAGCAGATGAGCAAATACACAAAAATCTGAACTCCACAATGCCCTGTACAGCTCAGGGTAAAGAAGGCTTTGATTAAAAGATAGAATTGTGTTATTGCTACCCAGTATATTCTTAGGTCTATGGGAGAATCCACATTCATTGTTTCAGTATTAATATAATCCTGGCTGTGGTCAGTTAATGATTTATAAGAACATGTACTGCTGTTTAGCGTTTCATGTGGTCTTGTCTGTTTGTATTATTGCACAGGACCGACTGATCTCCAGAAAGTAGAATCTCAAAGTTTATGAAAGAGGTCCAGACAAAGACTTAATCATAAAGCAATCGCCCCAATTCAATATTTTATTAAAAATATTAAATTATCTAATAGATTACATTAGTCTTGATACAGCCTTGGCTACCACATCAGATCAGTTTCTCTGGGCTCCTTTGATGAGCTCCATCACCTAGTGGGGGTGGGGGGTCATAGTTTGGTCCCACCTTCGCTGTTGTGATTGGTGTGGGGGTAGGGACAGGCTTGGGGCGTCAGGGGATTCCCCAGGAGGGCTCAACCTGGGGTTGCGGTCATGGCCTGTTAAGGGCTCTGTTGGCTCTTAGGTGATGGTTTCCTCGTGGCTGCGTGAAGCAGGGCTAGGGGAGGGTCTGTGCTGACAGACGTGGGTTACTGACCTGGTAGCCTAGCTGCCCCTGGGTGGGTCCGGGGCGGGCTTGGGGTTCTGGGGGTGCTCCGTCTCCGGGCTGGGGCCCTGGCTGGGCCTTGGGGGCTTGGGTCCTGGTTGGTGTGTCGCCGGGGTTGTGGGCGGGTGGGTGTATGGGGGCTCAGCCCTGGCGCGGGGTGCCGCCAGTGCATCTAACCACCTGAGGGGCTCTTCAACTGGTGGGGGAGGCTGTTACATCTTGCAGGAGGTCTCCTCTCTCCAGGAACTGACTCTGCAGGTGGGGGAGATATAGGAGAGGTGGAGGAAGAGCTCAGCCTGGGTGTCTATTGTCTTGTGTAGTCTGGAAGATGAGTGGATGACGGGTTGGGTCCAGTTTTCTCTGTGGTGGGGTCGGGTGGGCTGTCCTGGGCTCTGTGGGGCCAGGCGGCGCTGCTGAACTGGGCCCCGGTCCGGATGGGCCTGGGCCCCCTTGCCCTGGTGGGTTGCAGAGTATGGGGGTGCCTACTGGGGTCAGCGGGGGAGCTGGCCCCAGGGAGGGGCCACTTGCCCCTCCCTTCCTTCCCTCTGGATCTCCAGCTGCCTCCCTCTTCCCGCTCCACCACAATCACCCACACATGCAGGGCCTTGGGGTAAAGGTGTGTCACCAGGGTGCAGGGGAGGCATCCCCCCCTCTGTCCCCTTCTGGCTGCCTGTGCCTCAATTTTATCCCACAACTTAGACATTCACATTACTCACACTCTCATAACACATACATATAGGACCTTGGGGGTGGGCACGCTACACGGCATCCAGAAGACTATCAGGGTGTACAGCCTCACCTCTGGCGCCGTTGCCCACCTCTCAATTTTAAATACACATATACATTGAGGGCTATTAGGAGGGGCGCTTACCTGCTGCTCTCTGGCAGGTAGCTCCATGCCCTCTTGGATTTTAAATGCACCTTAGAACACACATACATCAACACTACATATGAGCGGGCGGAGGGTGGTTTGGAGTCTTCACACACCCCCGTTCTCTGTTGCCTGTTGAGTGGGGGGGGGGCTGGGAGGAGGAGCTGGCCGTCCGATTGGGGTCTGAAATGTGGGGCCTCCCTGCTGCTGCGGAGTCAGGGCAGTCTGCTTCTCTCCACCCCAGGGAAGAGGGTAACACTACCTGGGTCTGGGTGCAGTTTCCCCCTCCAGGGGCAAGGGTACCTAGACCTGGGGTATAGAGTACGCTTGGGGAGTGTGATTGTGTGTACAGTGTCTATTTCTGTCTGTCTCCACGTTGGGTGAGTGGATGAATGGATGTTTGTATCTGTGTGTGCCTGTTTGTCTGTGTCTATATGTCAGGTCAGGTACCAGACGCCACCTCTCTGGGGTCATCTCAGGCCCTTCAAGGTATGGAGGCCTATCTACCCCCCACCACTCCCCCTGCCAGTGGCAGACGACCTCAGACATCGGTGCATTGGTGGTTGTTGGTGTCCGGGGATGGGCATCCAGGAGTACGCTAAAACTACTCCATCTGCTCATTTTATTTGTTAAATTGTTGATAATATGCGTTAAGAAAAAAAATCAGGCCATTTTATTACATTTTATGGTCGTGTAACCAAGGGTGATATTTTTTTTGTTTGTTTGTTTGTTTTAAATCAAACGTTAACGCTTACACAAACAGTTTGAAGTCTGACATTAAGTAAGTAAGTAGATATGAAGAAAGATATGGCTGCTAAAGGGGAAAGCTGCTGAGAAAAACTCAGCATTAACAGCACAGTGACAACTTCCACTGAACTTCTGTGAACTTCCACTTAAGTTCAGTAATGGCAAACAAGTGTTGCCCTCTTGTGGACATGTAAATACTTAATCATTATCAAGAGCTTGATTACAAATGAAGTTGTTCTTATCTTCACACAGTGAAATGTCTGTGTAGGTTTTCAGTCATCCAGATCATGGTAGTCTTGAGGGCTTGAATAAGAAGGTAACTCGACGTCTTTAGGAATTTTACCTCTCAAGAAGCCAACTGCATGAGAGCTGAAAGGTCTTGGGAAACATAAAAATGTCCAGTTGCCTTTTTTTTTTCAAGCCCTCAAGACCACACACTGACGTATTTAAATGTCACAAGCTGCAAAGGACAAGTGTAATTGATCATATTAATGACATTCATGACTCATGTTTGTGCTCACCCAGTTTTAAGATCCTGGTCTCGCCTTGAAGACCAGGAGGTAGACTGTCATGTGAAGGGTGGTGCAACTGTTTGGGTTAAGCCATCATTACTTCTTTAGTATCGCCCACGCCTTTCCTGCTATGATGAGTGAAAATGACCACACTTCAAAAGCTTGGCATTAAAGCACAAAGGACTTTTAGCATGCAATTTTAGCAACTAATTAGTGAAGAGTTCAAAGGATGCTGAAACATACCGCCTCACCAACAACAAAAATAATGCGAACCTACACTTGCGAACAGCATAAATATATTTTTATGAGATTCCTGCCAGTTTCAGATATGTCTCTAGTGTGATTAGCAAAATTGAAAACATGGCAAACACAACACCTAAAAATGTTTTAAAGTATGCTGAAGCAAGCATTCAGCTCAAAGTAGTGCTACATAAACACAGTGAACTGCCTCAGAGAGTGTAGCTGTAGGCTCCTGTTACAAACTGAACAGCTGCCCTGACCTACTGGCATACGTGTCATATTATATTGAGTTATGGTCAAATGGCGGAACCACATGACGCTGCATTTCACAATGTCATCACTATGTTCCCGCAGCATGCAGAGAGTGTAGCAGCTTTGAAATGTGTTCGTGGAAGGAAGCAAAGTGCTGTTTAATATTTCACAGTTAGACACTCAGTGAAGGTTAAACTAAAAGCTGCTGCTGTGCATACATCAAATTAGCCAACTGTAACACCAGTCCGTCACTTATTTTATTTTATTTTAAACTAGGTCACACTTATTATCACTACTTTATGGTCTGCTCAGGAATGTAGGTTACTCAGGTGGTTTTTTGTGTGTGATACATTTATGAACCAACTACACATTTATAACTTTGCAGGTAACAATGAGAGCACCTAGGATTAGTGATTTAGTTTCCTCTGGAAAACACTGTAACACATATTAAAAAGTAAGAGAAAAATAATCCTATAACTGTTTGCAAATAGAGCACCATAAAAATATAAGTGTTCAGCATTTGAACTGTTTTATGATGAACCGAGGAAGACCATAAGTTGAAATGTGTTGGTTAAATAATAAAGTTGTTGTATGAACTAAAGTGTTGCTGGAGGTTTATCTTTATCTGTACTGGATTTGTTCACATCATTCAGACTTTTACCACATGATCATAAATGATAATAATACTTTCTGATGTTATAAAAGCACAGCCTTACTGTAATTTATATGTCACAGGAAGTGACAGTGACTTGAATGATCACAGCTCATTTGAATTCTTTGTAAATTTTGGTCAGTAAGACACTTAATCACCAGGATAAGAACGTTAGTGTGTAAAATGGGGAAATATATTAGGAGTTCTCCTTTCACACATTGTGTTGTAACTTGTGTATTAAACATAACTTGTGTCACACTTTACATTTGCACCCTTTTTTAATGGAAGTGAGATAATTTAATAACAAATGGATGGCGATAACCATGGCTTTGTGCACATAGTATACTACTCGTTTGTTGTGAGATACAAACTGGTGCAATTAATGTGGATATTTTAAATCAGTAGCGCTTTATTGATGTATGTGTAAATTTTGAACAATAGCAGCATGTTAAGAGAATGTGAACCAAATTTACAAATAACAAGAAGAGAAAATACATTTTCACTGACAACCCAAAATTGGTTGTTAATGCCTTACAACGAATTTATATTAATTAGCAGCTTATGACGCCGGTATTTACAACTTGCAAATATTTGTACGAGTGAATGAAGAGAAAGTGTTAGCTTTACTCAAAAAATAAGCTATACATAATAAACATGCGCACACAGACAAACAGCTAACATGAAGTGACACTGGGATTATATGATGCTGTGGTCCTAGAGTTACCTCTATTTATACTAATTAAAGTGATCTCTAGGTGACTGATGGAGTTATTTATATGGATTCAAACTTCCAGACTATGTAAACAAGTCAGGTCAGTTTCTAAATAGATGGATGTATGGGGCTCATTTAAAAATGGGAAAATGAAAGTCAAACCGATTGGTATGTAGAAAGTTCTAGAATTATAGCTTTGCCATATTGGTTTTGCCAGACCTCAACCTGACCCCAATTCTGCAATAACACCAACTAGTTAATCAACCGATATATCTTTACATATCCTAACATAAACCGACTACGCTAGAATATTAAACAGCAGTAGGAGAATGCATTTAACGACGGGACCCTGAAGGCAGCATTGAAAGGTAGAGTTGCGCAGGAGACAGTAAAAAGGAGGGAGGAGGAGGAGGAGGAGGTGGCAGAGAGCGTGAAAGAAAGAGGAGGGAGTATAAACGGCGGAACGCAGCAGAGTCCACTACAGCTTCCAACTTCGTCTTCGCCTTTCGTGGCAAGATTTTAGAAACTTCTTCTGAAAGGTAGGTGTTAAAATAGCACCGAAAAAGACAACTTTTTTTCCTAACCGTTTTCCGTCCGGTGTTTTTTTAGGGGTAGCTTTCTAAACGGTGCGTCTAGCGGTTTCGTTGTCTTTTCTTTTAGACAAAAGAAAAATGTCGCCTAGTGTAGATAAGGGTGGTTTATCGTATTTCTTTTAACTTAATTTGTAAACTTATTTGTGTGTATTTAAGAATAATTCAGTTTTCAGACTAACAGCTAACCGTAATTTGATCATGGCCGTTTGTGTAAAAAGTTTGACTCGTTGACAAAGCTTGTTTTGTTGCTTGCTAGTAGTGACTAACGGTCAGAGAAGGGGGGGCTGTGTGTTCCTCACTCTTCTCAGTTTACTCCAATTATTAAGTGTTATCCAGATCTGCGTGTTTCCTTAATTTTATCGTTTCTATATATAATGACATTAAAGTACAGTCCTAACATTTTTTGAGAGTCCTTCGTAACTTTTAATTAGTAAATCTAAATACAAATTAATCAGCGAAATGTGTGACGCGTTGATCTAACTTTAAAAATATAAATCACCAAGCGTTTTCATAGCAATGAGAATTAGTATCCTACTGAAAATGAGTCAGCTCTTCCACCCTTCAGCTGCTCGTATTACAGCTGATGTAATCAGTTAAGAATAAAACTTGCAATAAACTTGCTTTCTTTTTTTAATGTAGAAAACGGATCTTCGTCCTTCATCATGGGTGTAGCAGGAGGAATGAAATGTGTCAAGTATCTAGTTTTCGTTTTCAACTTCATCTTCTGGGTAAGTAGCAGCAATCCCATTTCTTTTATAGTAAAACTGGGCTATGAAAAAAACAACACACAGCAGAGTGGACATGGAAACCACCTAAAACTTACTGCAGGAAGGAAAGCAACACTGTTGTCTAGTACAAGTTTATGTTTTCAGCTTATCTTCTTGATCTACACTATTTTCATTTCAGGATCTTTTTGTCACATTTCTCCTTTTACTAGCACTGTGACTTTGGCTTAAAAGTTGAGCATACAGGGCGGAATCATTTGTAAAATCAGATGATGAACACACACACATATAAAGTCACATTACCCATTGCCTTCTTCAGTTTTGTGTTTAAATCAAATCTAATGGGATAATTAGTGAACTTTTTCCAAGATTAGTCAGTTTTACATCACCTTCATGGTCACCATAAGAGAGAGGGTATAAGAGAGGCAGGAATGTGAATCTTATGACCAGATTTCCAAAGTGTTGCAGTACCATGTGACTCCAGATCATTTTTTCCTCCTGCTTAGTCACCCAATAAAGTTTGGTAAGCTGGTGTTTGCACAGTTAACTCTAAATTAACAAACTGTTATTTATGATGGGGCAAGAGGAAGTAAAAATGACAAAGCTGTTTTGGCGGGACTTCCCTTTAAGTCCTCTTATTTAATACTTATACTCGGTAAACAGTTCAGTCTTTACAGCAGCATTTCCTTAAGTCCAGGTGTACCCTGGGATTTTGAGTCAACTGAGCAGTATTGTTTTAAGACGTCACCATAAAACCTAACTTAATCTAAAGAAAATGAAAAAGAAATTGCTTTAAGAAAATAATACACAGTTTTTGTGAAGTCAGTGGCCTTTAACCTGACAATACAGTCAAAGTTGTCATTGTCTTTATTTCAGGTGATATAAAGGCTGGTTTTTTTTTTCACATTTGAACACTAGCATGCCTTTACATTTGACAGTCTTGGGTAGAACAGGGCAATATGACCAAAAATATTTATCACGATATACATTTGAAAATTTGCGATGACGATATAATTGACACTAGACAAAATACTTTACAACTCCACAACTTTATTAGTGCAAAAAAAAAAACCCATCAATGTATTTTCACTTAAACAAGCGGCTGTTTTTTATGTGCATTAAAGTTATATAAAAATTTAACAGTGCAAATGCAAATTCCTTGCTGACAGTTTAACCAAAAGGCATTTCCAGTGGAAATTGGCCGACATATCCTCAGCATAACCATGTATAATAACCACAAAACTTAAAAAGAGGTTATACACACACAATACAGTAATACTATGTTGAAGCACAGTACGTATCACTCCGCGAGGCTTCTGCCTACGATAGCCGTAATGCTCCAACAATCCATCAAGCGGTGCGGGTTCGTAGCTTAGCAAAGTCGTACTAAAACATTTGACAGATTTTCGAGCGCCGTGTACCACATAAAATCGTTTCGAGGTAAGTAATCACAACCAGAATTCATACATAAGGCACACGGGATTATAAGGGGCACTGTCGATTTTCAGAAAAATCAAAGGATTGATTTTAAGTGTGCCGTATTTTCCAGAAAACACGGTAATAACGACGGCCCGCTAGCATGCTCTAGCAAAAATATTGCTTTGTTGTGTATCTGACGGACGAAAGTTAAACCAGTTCCACACCACTGAAGTTGCAGCATTTTTACAAACCAATTCTAGTTCATCCGTTTCATTCAACGGTCCGCTTTCGCCCTTCTCATTCTCTGTCGCCGCCATGCTTTTTCTGCCATGTGTGTATGAAAACAAAGGCACTGCGCATGCGTGTTTTGCCGAACATTATACCTGTATTACCGTGAACGGTATGATATGGCCCAGCCCTAGTCTTGGGCACATAAAGTTGAAAACCCCTGTTTTATAGCACCCTACAGTCTAAGGCAGAAATAAATACTTTTTCTGTTTATTTGTTTTAGGTGGCAATTTTCTCAACTCCTCTTAAGAGCTTTTTTGTTGGTCATGAGTGAGCAGAGAATCATAGTTGTTGAGATAATATTATCTTTTATAAAGCATTTACTCAATAAACTGTTTTAGATGCACTTTGGTATTGTTAATTTTTTCCACTCAGTGCACATTTTTAGAAGTGCTGTCATTATTTTCATTATTTATTGGGACACCTTATTTTACTCTTCTGGTCAGTATTTATAAACAGTATATAATAATTTAATGTGTGTAGCACACTGATGTAGTTGTAAACAGGTGTAAGTGGAGGCATATATAAACATTATGCTGACGAATTCCGATCAATAATAATTGACTATTTAATTAATTGATTTAATTGATAGTTGTAAAATGTAAATAAATAAATTAGACAGTAGTAAGAAATGCCTCTCGGCTCTATGGTCCGTTTCCATATATGAAAATTGTCTACTCAAACATCACAACTCTACAAAGGTGTATTAGGGCCACATTAAGAAAACATATTATTGATCATTTTGAGAATGAGGTGAAAATTTTGAGATTAAAGTTGTAATTGCATTTTGAGAAAAAAGTCAAAATGTGCACACTACATATGTTCTTTCAAGATAAACCGTCACTGCTGCTATAACCTCAACAAAAAGCCTTGTGTAGATGAGTTAATGAAACAAATTGATCGGGCATCTTGTGAGCTCCTCCAGGTTTGTGTGGTTTTTCCATGTGACCAGATGCAGCTTTCTGAACCATCTTTTGAATGTTCTTATACTTATCACCATGCTGTGTTTATGTGCTAAATGAGACATCATTTCCTTCCTTGTTACTAGAACCGATTCTGAAGTGTGATTTTAATACGTTTGTCAGGAAACAACAACTGTAATCTCCACATTTTGACCTTTTTCTCAAAAAAGGTCAAAATGTGTATTGACATTGGTTACTGACTATTTACTACTTAATAAATAACTAAAATTGAGCCCCGCACGCTAAAGAAGAAAGTATAACAGAAAACTGAAGAAACATGTCAGTGTTCACTCACTGACAACTCCCCACATAGGAGATACTCAGTGAATTTCGCAGTGTTGAGCGGTGCTTTGAAATGTTGTGAAATTTCCTCAGCTGGTTGCACCATTATGTATTTTGACATCGCTTTGCCTTGTGGAAGTGTTAGTAAAAAAGGATGTTCGTAGCCATAGACTGACTGTTTTAACACTCAGGATTCACCCACAAAGGTCCTGCTAGGTACAAGGCTGGCCAATCAGCAGCCATGTCCAAAATACCTGCAGCCAGTTGGTTTGACATGGCTAGCAAAATGCATATGGAAAGATTACCAACAAAAAGAAACCACAAAGTGTTTTATGGTTTACTTTATCCATACGTGGGATGAGCAGAGATTATGATTCTTGATCTATTAATGAAGTCTCAGTTTATCTTGCAACAAGATCATAGCCAGAGCCAAAGCATTGTGATAAAAGAATTTTCTAGCCCTTTGCCACTTTTTTTTTTTTTTTTTTTTTAGATTGAAGTTTCATTCGCTCAGGCATAAAAGACATATAGGTTTTTGGATGTCAAATAAAACAACTTTTAAAATAATGCATACAGTTTCTTAAAATAAAGAAACAGTCCCTCCCTTATCTGTTTGCGTAACGATCATGCTGACTGTGGTGACCGCAGTGAGTCGGGAAAAATTAATGTCGTGAAACTGTGTGTATTTGATTGGCTAGTTTCTACGTCTGGCTTGTACATTTATTGTCTTCTCTCCTTTCAGTTCGAGTAAGATTTTAAAATTACTACCTGAATTCTTTCTACTATGGTTGCTGAGTTGTGATACTTCCTTGTAAAAGGACTTTGGTTACACCTGTAGACACTGTAAATAAGTAAACTGGAGCCTCATGGTGAGTGACCTGTGAGTTTCAGCCCTATTGTGTTGTTAGTGTGCGCAGGTTTTTCTTGATTTTCAGATCAGAGTGGCAACACAATTAGTGCCTCTGGCTGAATAACATACATTGAAATAAAGTTTCTGGAGAGAGCTATTGAAAATCTATTCAGTACAATCTTCTATATCTATTCAATGATAACCAAATATGATGAGTGTTGTGAACTCCAACAGCACAGTTGTCTTGTATGTTAATCTCACAATCTAATCTGCCTGTTGATTAGCTCTTCAGTTGTGGGAGCAAGAGAGCCACCAAATTTTGCCACAGTTTTCTTCTCAGGAAACATGAAGTATACTCTCTTCTGGATTTCTGTGACTTTCTGGGCTCTGCTTGGCTTCTCTGTTCACTCCTTTATATTTTTTCCTACACCAACCATTAGCTGTTTGTTTGACTCAGGCTCAAATATTTACATTGGTGGAGCCAACACAGAAGGATCTACAGCAGCAGCCAGGCCTTAATATAGATAGCATAGCAAACATGTGACTGACACTGAGGCTGGAGAGGTATCAGGTTTTCATACTGGTATGAAAACATTTTTTATTTTTCCCTTAAATGTTCAAAATATTAAACCCCTACAATAGTGAGCATACTGTTGGGAGCTGAAGTTGTTCTTCAGGGACTCCCAGTGGTATCTCCAGCCACAATATATTTGTTTTTGCCCTCGCCCATGTGTATCAAGAATGATAAAAACAGGTTAATGAATAATTTAGTCTTGCTCACACCTTATACAAAAGCTTCTATCTACATAGGTCTACATTTTACAGTTTACGTTTTCAGTTATTTATCAGTAGTAATTTAGCAATTCTATACTGTTAGTCATTCAAAACATGATGTTTGATATGGCATGCTAATGACACCTGTTCTTATATGTATATTTGCTTGGAAAAGTGCACAGCTGAACAAATGTTTATCAGAAAAGTGGCAGGACTGAGTTAAAAGGGAATAAAAGTAAAAAGAATACAGTTTGCTCAAGAACACAGCTGATTGCGGTCAGACATTAGTGTTTGTCAAAGATCGAATGAATTGCTCTTATCACCCAAACCAGACAGTGACACTGTGACAGTGTCATTGTATCATCTGATCGTTTTACATCCGCATTCAGGGACTGAAAAATGTTGCAACTTCCTCTTTTGTTTTAGACCTTTCTCATGTTGTTTGCTTACATGAAATGAAAAAGTACAATAATATAAAAATCAAATTGATTTAATGATACCATAATCAGATCTTTTGTCTCAATTTATGTGTTTGTTTGTTTAACTTTAATATCTTTAAAATTTGTAGTAGCTATATTAAGATAAAAAACTTGTCTTGGGAAATTTGCCCCCCCTTGAGGTGGCTGTAGGAGGCAGAGCAGGTCCCCTACTGATCGGAAGGTTAGTGATTTGATCCCAGGCTCCTCCAGTCTGAATGTCAAGTATCCTTGGGCAAGATACTAACCCCAAGTTGCTCTCCAATGCATCCATCTGAGTGTGAATGTGTATGAATGAAGCTAGGAAGCACTAAGTATAGAAAGAAAGTGCTTGTTTGAATGGGGGTGATTGGGTGACTGTGGCATGTTGTATAGAGCGCTTTGAGTACTTCGGGAAAGTAGAAAAGCGCTATATAAGAATCAGTCCATTTACCATTACCCCTTGGCATTGCTGCCAACTGGCAGAGAAGGTTAACATACACCTATTAAAGTAGTGGTATTCACCCTCCATAACTGGCACACAGGTGTGACACTTTCTAGATTGATCCCTATCACAGTCAAGTACCTGGGTGTACAAAAACACAAGTGTATTTGGTACAGTTTTATTGTTTAGTTGCTAATAAGAATCAAATTATTGTTGCTTTTATTTGCTACCATACTTTTGTCAAATAGCCAAATAAAATATTACATTTCCCCTCTGACCAAATAAAAAAAAAAATTATAAACCTTTCCCCATGAATTCACTCTAGCCTAACTTCTTCTTATTCTTGCAGCTATGTGGCCTAGCACTGATTGTGGTAGGAATCATGGTTCAGGTATCGCTTAACAAAACCCTCAAGATCACTGATCCCACTGCCTCGGCAGCTCCCATTATCCTGATCGGAGTTGGTGTGGTGATTTTCTTCATCAGCTTCTTTGGTTGCTGTGGAGCCTTCAAAGAAAACTACTGCATGGTCACCACGGTAATTCACACAGCACCATATGCAGTAACTTTGTTTTTTATTAACTTTTTTGCATGAGATTTCATTGTAAAAGTTGCTGTTTATTTGTGTGACAACCACTCAGGTAGATCATTCAATTCCTCATTTGTTCCTTTTCTCCTCCCTCAGTTTGCTGTCCTTCTCTCACTGATTGTTATCGTTGAGATTGCAGCAGCAATTGTTGGATACGTCTTCAGAAACAAGGTAAGTGTTGAATTAATCTGTTTAATTTGAGTCCCTGCAGAAGGTGTGGTTTTAATTTGAGCTGCGATGTTGTGTGTGTTGTGCCTCCCATGTAGCTCTCAACTATCGTCCACGATAGCGTCACTGACATGATCAGCAAGTACGAAAAGGGCGGACCAGAATTCAAAGAGACTGTGGACAATCTTCAGCAGAACGTAAGTTCACTGTAAAAGTTCCTGTTCGCTGTTTGGTTAGTATGGTACCACCTTGTCAAAACACTTTGCATCCTGTTGGTAAGTTTCGTGTGACAGGATATTATTGCTGTTTGCACAATGTGTTCCATATCATTTTACTCTACATCTCAAGTTCATAGCTGTTGTTCATAGACTTGTTTGCATTTTCCAGCTGAAGTGCTGCGGTGTGAACAGTTCTTCTGACTGGAAAGGCTTCAGTAGCAAAGAAAACTCTGTGCCTGACTCATGCTGCAAGAATGTCACTGCAGGCTGTGGAAATGGAACCATGACTGACTCTGACAAAGTGTATCAGCAGGTAAACAGGGGTCAATTTCTTTCAAAGTTATTTAACCTGAAATTCACTTTCCTAATTCTTAAGTCCTGTTTATTTAGTAAAACATCTAAGTTATCAGCATGTTGCTTAAATAGGTAAAAAACTATATATCTGGCAAGCTAAAGAGACATACAGTAGATAATTGTTACCAAACTGCAGCTGGATGGCATGTAAATTTTAGAAACATGACTCCAGCTGCGTAACAGTCTTGCTTTGTGCTAAGCACACACAGTGGACCAGATACTTAGATTGAAATTCCCCAGCTTAAACAGATGGATGTAGCATTTGTGATGTCACTCGGAGGTTAGCTCTTTTCTGTAGCCTCAAGCTGAGCATTTTCACCATCGTGGTGTTTTGAAACTGGACGTGACAAGTGCATTTAGTGGATTTGGAACTACAAACTCATCTGCTAACAACTGATTGATATGTTGTTAGGCAATGAGTGCGCACTAGTTAATCATCCTTTTTGAATCTAGTAGAGCATAATTTACAAAATGGACTTTGTGCTATTAAATGAGTGTCTGAGGTCATAAACTCTTAAGGAAAGTGTTTGAGGCTACAAAGCAAAGAAGCCTAGTGCTGTTTTCTCACAGACTATACAACTGGCAAACAGAGTACCTCCAAAGTTAAATCTCTGAAACAAATTTTCCACCAGGAGATTAGTGACTAAAACAAAACAAAAAAAGATTTACTATTTTACGTGCACGAGAAAATGGTTGAGGTAGCTGCTGTCATTGTCACAGTATGTGGTTTGTAGAACCTCAAATATGGAAGGAGGAAAGAAAAATGAAACGTCAAAAAGCCCACAAGCATACAGAGTGTACTCTGAGTTAACCTTTCTCAGACACAGTGGAGATCAATTCTAACTTTTCTGTTTGTTCTCTTTAGGGTTGTAGTGCTGCTTTGGAGGAGGTACTAAAGAAGAACATCTTATGGGTGATAGTAGCAGCGGTTGTTATTGCTATCCTGCAGGTATGTAACACCATTAAACAAAATTTGCTCTTAAACTCAAGAGTCTATCAGCTGATTTTATTTTCCTTTGTTACTGTGGTAATGTGTTGTTGCTCATCTTGCTTCTGGACTCTACAGACTTTTAGTTTTTGAAAAGTAAGTAGTAAACAAAAATGATGACCGTTTTCTCTCTTCCTTCCAGTTACTTGGTATTGTGTTTGCCTGCTGTTTGATGAAAGGCATCCGGAGCGGCTACGAAGTTATGTGATCGACACCAGAAGAGGAGTTGACTGTTCGGGCTACTCACAAAGTTCTTCATTTGGATATTTTAAAATGTTCATCATACTTTCCACATAATACGCAGAATATAATTTTCTTCATACAGATAATATTTTCATAGGTTAATGGCTCTGCTTTGATGCTGTACATGGAATGGAAATGGAGATTAATGTGCAGTGTCATATTAGCATAAGTGAATGTTCTCTCTTAACTTTGCTTGCTTTGTTGTAAACTTGAGTTTATTTTGGTGTTCCTGGATCTGTTCTAAGCTTTGAACTGCTTTGGTGTTTATATGTCATACTGGGTTCCAGTTTTAAATTTTTTCATTAAAGACCTTTTTAATTTCATCTGAATTTTCTGTATAAAGTAATACAGGAGGAAAATGCACCTTTAAGGTTTTTATTTCAGACACATTTCCAAGATATTGTATATAATGTTGGCACAACACAACACTGAACATTTGCAGAGCAAATAATAAAAAAAAAACTTAAAAAACAGAACATAACTTTTGCATCTTCTATTTCAGATAAACTGTGTGCTATTGCAAAAGGCACAGGAAGCGATGACATGTTCAGTTTTACACTTACACAAGTCACCAGCAGATACAACAGGAATTTCCTCTTCGTAGGAGTAACCAGAAAGCAGGCGAGGGGCTTACAACAAATTTTGCACTTAAGTTAATATCATTCCAGCCTTTCAAAAAAAATAAGAAGGTAAACAAAGTGATATCTTGTCAGAAATGTGTGCTGTGCCACAAACCAAAAACTTTGAGAATATTCACGTGCAAGACGTTCAGCATCTCATCACACAAGCAAGCTTGAATGACTTTACAGCTGGGCCACCAGTGGGCTTTTTCTTTACATAGTTTCTCTCAGGGACTTTCATATTGTCTACTGCTGTTTGACGTCAACCAGGTTATAACACCTCTTCATCTCCACATTACCCACCACAAGTCCTGTTACCCACAACCTTGATCATGGTAAACAATATTCAAAGTATATTAAAAAAAAAAGCACAAAGTGAGGTACTGGCATGAAAAAATACAGGACATGCTTGATGTGAAATGTAAAAACAAACATGCCCATCTTAATGTAATTCTTTTAAATGGAATGTGTCTGAGCATATCACCAAACAAAAAGAACTGCTGAACTTAAACAGTGTAATAACATGTATCAGTTCACAAATGCAAACATGGTAGCAAGGTTCACATACAGCAATAGATAATCATGACATTACTTCCACATCACCAGTAAATATAGTTCAGTGCATTCAATACCCTGCTGAGGGTAATACACATTTATAGCACTCATCTCTAATAGATGACAATGGATTCATCTTGTTCTTAAATGCTATTAACTGCAACTGCAAAGGCTTCTTTTTTGTGGTAAATCCTTTGAATAGAAATGGTCATACAGGTTTCTTGCCAAAAACAGCCTTAAAATGTTGTTTCCTTTCCAAAAAGGAGCTGTTGAAAACCACTTGGAAAG
Organism: Pelmatolapia mariae; assembly: GCF_036321145.2. Classification (NCBI taxonomy): domain Eukaryota; kingdom Metazoa; phylum Chordata; class Actinopteri; order Cichliformes; family Cichlidae; genus Pelmatolapia; species Pelmatolapia mariae. The sequence goes on along the minus strand of NC_086244.1, from coordinate 9,713,132 downwards.
TTTTGCTTTTCAGTGCACGCAAGAGAGTATAATCACAACAACAGATAGCATGAGGCTTCCTGTCAGTGACGGCTGGGACCACTTGGGTAGTTTGCAGAGAGAAATACAATGCTGTGCAAAAGCAGTGACACCTCTGAGTCTGCAAAAATGAAAGAGAGTAAAAAATACATGCTAATGTAATAGCTATAAAAGAATCATGCAACATTTAGGAAGTACTTAAAAGATAGCATTATCTCAAAAATCCCCAAAATGCTTTAAATATAACTCAAAGCCTGATCTTTAAGTCACAAAAGGTAGTGGATATTTTGTCTTGACTATTGTACATAGAACAAGTAGTTCCTATTTTTTTAATGTGTGGAGACAATGTGCATTTATCACATTAGCTAGTATGCAGATTTAGCCTCTAAACAGTTTTTCAGGGCTTCCGGTATAACCTAACAGAGCCAAGATTTTTGTGTCCGGACGCTACTTTAGAATGCAGAATATCTTGATAAAGCTGATTAAAAAGACAGACAATAGCCTGATGGTTTCCAGATGCATTTTGGCAAATGCAATCCCTCTTGCTCTCCTTCTGAATTGTAATTGGATTCAAAGCAAAGCCTGCTCAAATGTAATTGTCAGCAGATTCTGAATTATGAGAGAAACAAAAAATGCTACCAGTGTCAAAAAAATCTTATTCCTTGACTTGGCATAAACCTGTAGAGCAGCAGATTGTCCACTTATCAGGCTGTTCACACTGTTTTGTTAGGGCCATAAGCTGTGCACCAAACACCTCCTCTAGAAAGTTCACCGGCTCATCATCTAGGGTCATGTACTGAACAATAAATGCAACATGCACAGGTAATGCTGAATTATATTGAATTTTGGTTCCAATTAAATGCCCTTTCAGATTAAGTATTTTTTAAATGTTTAACTTTAGAGTAAAGTCCTGCATCAGTGAATGAACTGAGTATTAACATTCAAGTACAAACAGACACTTCATATTCAAATAAGAATTAACTTAAATAATTTTCTGTTCTGTCACTACACGTGTTCTTGAGTGAGACCGTTTCTGTAGCTACTTAAAACTTTGATACTACTGCAGTACACAGAAGGAGAACGGCTTGGTTAATCTTCATAAAGATGATTTATGTTAGATAAACATGCAGTATATTTCATCAGCCATTATCTGCAGGGTGTTTCATTTGTTTAACAGTCACAGGTGTTGAACTCCAGGCCTCAAGGCCCGGTGTCCTGCAGGTTTTAGATGTGTCCTTAATCCAACACAGCTGATTCAAATGGCTAAATTATCTCTTCAACATGTCTTGAAGTTCTCCAGAGGCCTGGTAATGAACTAATCATTTGATTCAGGTGTGTTGACCCAGGGTGATATCTAAAACCTGCAGGACATCGGCCCTTGAGGCCTGGAGTTTGACACCCCTGGTTTACAGAAAAAAAAGTGGAGCGCCATCTGTTGGAATCATGTCAAATAGCAGTACAGACTCATTCCAGGAACACTTTTTAATCATACTATAGCATCAAGCTAACTAACTTCTGGGATGTTGTTCTGGTCAGTTAAGTAGCAGAGTGTGTTTATAACCAGTTTATAACCACTTTTTTGGTGCACCAGAGGGGCACCAATGAGACAACCATGAAAATAGGAATGATTTTACCTCATGGGGGCCAGTGACATTTTTTCCCTTCTCATCTTTTCTGACAGATTTTTCACTCGTTGGCTAGGGTCAGTCTCACTACTGGTAACATGAGGCAATACCTGGGCCCTATAGAGGCTGCACAGGTAGTCCCACTTCTACAGGATAGCACATTAATGCGTACAATTTCCAGAAGGTTTGCTGTGTCTTTCAGTGCAGTCTCAAGAGCAGGTGGATTCCAGGGGACAGGCTGTAGAAGGTCGTTAAGCCATCAGCAGCACCGGGATCGATTACATTTCGGCAAAAAGGACGAGCCTGTTAAATAACTTTTTCACTTTAACTTTCAGGGTGTCATTAAATTTAGCCCTCTGTAGGTTGATAACTTCCATGTCCATCACACAGTATGCCATTCTTTCATTCCTAACATATTACCCAGTCCATATCAGTATAGATATCTAGCATGGTTTCTTTTCGGATGTCTTTTCAAAGTGTTTTTAATTTTTTTGAGCAGTGTACATCCAACAAATGTGCTGCACTTCAGCTATCCACAGCATCCACAAAGCACATCAACTCTAAATTGTGCCCCACATACATATGCATAAAGCCAGAAACTCTCATTTCTATATAGGGAACTTTAGTTTAGGCTCATATTTACTTACATTTTGAACTATTATTTTATTCCATGGTTTTCTGACTCATTGCACAGTAGAAGCAATCAAGTCTCAGCTACTTTATTAGACAGAAATCTGTGCAATATTCTGTCTGGAAATTTCTCTTCACATAAATCCTCTTAAGGAAACTGGTAAAGTTATTTTTATTACAATTCTGGTGATTTTTCTTTGGCTCTCATCAAAATCTTTAGGGTAGGTGACAGAAAAAAAGAATCTATACTGCAAATCCAAATAATAATAATACCTTTCAATGAGCTCGACACCTGAAGCCACTGGGACAACCATTCGCGACACTGGTTAACACCAAGAACATCAGCATTAAGGCCCCTTAGATAACAAGCCTGAAAGGAGGAAAACATCAAGTATTTATAAAATGGCTTACAGAGGAAGGCACTAAGTATATAAAGTCATGGAGAGTGATGGACCTGTCTGAGTTCAGAGTCATTCAGCTGGTGAACGCCCAGTCTGCTGAGGCCCCGGTCCAGTTGGAGCAACTCCAGCCCGTGGCTGCTCAGCCGTTGGCCAATCAAGAAGCCGGGGAGACGTGGCGTCAAGAAGAGCAGCGGGCTGATGTGTCTCTGATTAGCCATAAAAACATGAATACGAAGGCTTTACTAAGCCTTTTGCATTCCTGTTAACTGAGACAGAAAAATGTCTTTGTGCAAAATGTGAGAGAAAAGTGGAGGAGTTTTACTGACCATGTGATCAACGCTCATCCTCCTTATACCCAAAGGAGGTCCAGAAAACAGGCTTCGAATAGCAAGGATTTCAGACGCTTTGGGGTTTGCTCCACTTTGGACCTGAACAAATATCAAACATACATGTACTGGTTAGAAATGAACAGATCTGCAAATCTGTACTGTTCCACACAGTTCACAGTCAAACTTTGTGGCATTTAGGCACCATCGTGACTGACTCCTGCAATGTTTATTAAAGTGAAGAATGAGAACTAGGGTGCATCCATAATGAACAGTTTGAAATTTAAAAAATAAGTTGTAGATTTCTAATGAAAATAAATGACAGTTATCTTCGCAAACTGGCCAAGTATCCCAGCTATGTGTCCAATGTTTGGAGTGAAAAACTGTGCGAAAGAATACTTAGCAGAGCAGAAAAACAATGCACTATTTTAAAACAACTGACAAATTAAGAGTGAGGATTTCCATTGTCTTAATAAGAGGGGGGAAACATTAAATAGCAAGTGAGGAGTCAGTTTTCACAGTCGACATGGAAGTGGGGAAAAAAATAGACAGCGTAAGAATCTCTCAGACAGAACTGTAATGGCCAGATCACTTGCACAGATCATCTTCAAACCACAGGTATCAGGTGTTTCCCCAATAAGCATGGGTTAGTACTAGAAGCAGGCCAAGCACAGACAAGTGATGAAATGGCAACAAGATTATAAGCACCCAAGAAAGCTGCCAGGACACATGCATGGAGCACAATAACCACAGACTGGTCATAGTGCGCATGCTCTCGGCTCTCCACCACTAAAATCTAACCAAATCATCAGCTGGATAGCCTTTAGTGATTATGCAAGTGCAAAGCTGGGTTATTGAGCAAGGGAAGAAGATGGATCAGTTTGATGAGTCACATTTTCTCTTACATCATGTGCACAGCCAAGAGGATGTGTGTGCGTGTCCTTAACTTTGGAAGAGATGCTGGCAGGATATGCTACAGATTTAGTGCAAGACAGTAGAAGAAAAGTGATGTCTGGGCAATGTTCTGCTGAAAAATCTTTGGTTCTGACATTAATGAGGATGTTACTTTGAGACATAATATCTAGCTATTCCTTGATAACTCGTGCTACATTCAGGAAGATAACGTTATAAGGGGCCACACTGTAAAAACTGTTCGTGAATGATTAGTGTACTTTGCAAGCAGAAAGCAGTACTGCTACACATTCCCGATACTTACTTTTGCACACAGGTCCTTAAGTTGCCTCTGTAAGTGACCATTTTTGACCTGCTGACTCGTGTGCTCAAGTCCTTTGAGCACTGGCCAGTGGTGCCGAGCTCTGAGGGAGTGGTACACTCTCCGAAACTCCAGCTGCTGGCTGGGAGTCCAGAAGTGAGGGATCAGGAGCTGACGGGGGAAGAAATACCTGTCGATGCAGGAGGAGGTTTTCTTAGCAGAGTGAGGCACAATAAGTGACAGAAAATGATTAATGAACAGGGACAGCAACATAAATAAGCCTGCAAATCAAATGAGATGGTTATTTCAAGAGGACTCACATCAAGACAAAAACCAGGTAGTTGGCAAAGGGAGGGATGGATATGATCACCAGCGGGATGGCCTTGATCAAGTCTCTGCGAAACTGTCAAACACAAGTCAAGTGAGCCAAGTTACTGTGAGACATTACAGCCCTGAAACACTGACAATGCATAAACTAAAAATACTACACTGCCATAAACACAGGAATTGAAACTTTACCAAAATCTACACTAATTTATGAGAACGGGTGACTAAACGCTAATCCTTCCCCTTAAAAGATGCTCTGACAGTCCTCACAATTATGAAATTAATTTTTAAATACCATTAGTATTTATTCAGAGCAATAGCTCAGATTGAATACCTGACGTACAAAGTCAGAGAGATGAATCGGCTGAGATGTGTGGAGGAGAGAAAGTGGGATTATTGGGAGAAGGATGCAGAAGATGAGGCTGACGAGCAAGAAAAAAACAAAACAAAAAGGAGCTTTACGGTTGTTTTGACAGGAAATGCCGATGGTTGGCATGAAAAGGGGAGATTTAGAAGACAAGAAGAGTTGGAAACAGACATTCCACTGAACTGATCAAAAAGAAGAAGCTGCCAAAAATAAATAAGAGCATTGCTTACATCAGCATTACACTTTTTTCAATGCTGATAAAGTAGATGACCTTCTCTACCTCCTGAGGCATGCCATCCCACCCCTAATGCACCTGAAGTGCTAGCACCTTGATAAATCCTCACGCCTGTTAACCTAATATCAGACAGAATTAACTCATTATGACCGGTTCAAACAGTGGGTGTTTGTTTTTTCTTTTTATGGTTGATTTAAGCCTTTTCATTTTAGGAGTTTAAATTAGAATATATTCATTTGTTATTTTGATCTTGAATTCTGTTTTTCTGTCTATTAATTACTGATGACTGCCCTAAAGAGTATAATAGTTTATTTGCCTTTAAACTTTTAAACAGTTTTGCCAATTAGTGTCAAAACAAAATAGAACTGGTTTTATTTGTGTGCATGGAGATGGTGTTAACCCGACATGAATTCCCATTGCCGGTATTACACTAATAATACTCCAATCGAAAATCTAAATAAAACAGGATTATATTGGATTTTCTGTGACAAAATGCATCACATTTTGGTAGATAACATGATAGAAAACGCAACTTTTTTTGCTAAGAGTGAATGTATGAAGGAAAGGATTTTTAAAAAGATCCCAGATAAAAAAAAAAGCAGAGGGAATTTCTATACAAGTGAATTTCTTTTTGCAACCAGGGTTCGCCTCCTGCTGGCCATTAGACAGAATGCAGTCAAGAGAAAATTTTACACTCCGAAGCAATAGCATCATATCAACAATCAAAATCCAGTATATTCCAAACTTTTGCAATTTAAAAAATTAAAAAAATCAAATAATTTTTTCCTGACTTATTGCAGATTTAATAATAAAAAAATGAATGTAATTAGATTTAATACAAATTTAATAATAATCAAGAAATTACTCATTTTCACTGAGCTATAAGCAGTTTGATTCCCTCCATTTCTAATATGTGTGGAAAATTCTGATATTTCTGTGTGCAGTGTGGTAATCAGACTCACCTGTCTGAGTTTCTCCATGTCCCTGTAAGGCAGATCCTGGAACTTTACTCCATCAGACCACATTTTTCCTTTTATCCTCCTGATATCTTTGGCATCTCGGAACAGTAGCTTGAATCCTGGAATGAGTGACAGAAAAAATTGTTTTAAATATTACTGTAGATTTAAAAATGTTATTTGACTCTTAGAACAAAGTGCTTTGTAGCATGCTGTTTATTTAGACACCAACTCCTGAGCCTGCTTGTACTCCTGTAGATGTTCACTTTAGATTGGGGCCACAAAATGGTATAATTATATAATCATTTGTATATTACAAACAGTATGTAGTATGCAATGTTTGTTTGCTTGTTTAATGCAGTTTTAATAGAGTAAAATGAAAATTTGACTTGCAGGACCTGAAAAAATAAGCTTGTGTAAGTGATGGACAAGAACAGTGTTTTCTGGATATCATGCTGCTGATGGGGTGATGTTTGAAAGAAGACAACTGGACTTCTTTAGGTTTTTGAAGACAGTTCACCTACTGTCTTCAAAAGGCTTTTTCAATTCTTGAACAAAAGCAGACAAACCCATACAGGAAGTAAAGACCCTGAGGACCCTGATGTTAGTAGACCAGGTGAAACGATCATATTAAGGTCATGGAATATGAGAAATCTGGCTATTCATATCCTTGTATAAATGTCTTATTTTAACTCCAGATTCTGATCATGAGTTGGGTCTTGAATTCTCTCTCTCTCTCTCAGCAACTTTCATCTTCACAAACCTTCATATATAAGGTGCCTATGTACTACAGCAACCTGTTTCCTGTCCCTAGTCAGGTCTCCCAACCTCATTGTTGGGCTAACAAGACTCACAGGGCACTCCTGCAGTGTTTTTGGAGACCTCAGGAGTGAGTAAACCGTGAGCTTACCTTCCACGAAAGTGTGATAGAGCAGAAAAAAGCGGGGAAATCGCTTTTTAAGGAAATCTTCATATTTGGTATTAGCCCACTGGAGTTTGGAGGCAACATAACGAGCAAAACCTCGTCTGACTTCGGACGATGAGTAGTGTCTACACAGGGGCAGTCTGTCAGAGCGGAAAGATATTATCTGTCATTAAAGGAATAAAATCTTTGTTTGTACATTAAAGAATTAAACATGATTACTCTTTATCGTTGGGGTGTGCACCAATCACGATATAATAATTGCTCTGATGAAAATATCAACAACGTACTTTAATTTAAAAAAATATATATATATTTTCAATATCTCTTATCAGCCGGTAGGATATAGCTAGCTTAGCAAAGGTTCACGAAACACGAGTAAAACAAAAATGATAAATGATGGAAGCGACAATGTTAATCGGCTTCATATATACCTGAACTGACAGAGCACGTAGGGAGAGTAAAGACCATGTGTTATCCTGTTTTTACCGAGACGACAGTGTCGGATTAAAGACAGTTGACTACACAGACTCGAACAGGACAGCGCCATGTTTGACAGGCAGCGCACTTACCGTAATGACGCTCATATACAGCAAAGATGAAAGTGAGTCAGTTACCGTAATGGAAAAAAATGGTGACAGGCTAAATATGAGTCACATGCTACTAAGTGTGTAAAATGATGGCAAAAAATAACCTTTTTTGATTTATAAATGTAAATAAGCATTCTAAAAACACTGACTCTTTCATATTTTAATGAACCATCCATTCACAAAATAAAATGTCTGCTATGATATAAGAAAAATATGATATGATGTGATACAAATAAGTCCAGTTACAAATAAGTCTTTCATTATAAGTATATTACATTTTGTTGTTTTCGCTGCTCTAATACAATAATTTCTAATCTTTTAAGATCACTAAAGAATTTCAGATTTTTTCTTATTCTTCATACTACTTCTTTGCCAGTAGCTGTGTACTTTTATGTTAGCATTTTACTTTGAGTACTGGAATTTTACATGTAATCAGTAGTGTCTACTGTATGTACTCTTACTTTTGCAGTTCATTTAATTTGGTAATTCTTCCAAAAGTCAGTGCAATTTAATTAGCATGTTTTATTGATGCTATTTATCATCTTTACTTAAAAATGAGTGGGTACGTTTTGCACGGACAACTAATTTAATTAGCTGCTTCTTCCACCATAAGCCAGAGATTCAGTTTGCACATTTTATTGATAGTATTCATAGTTCATATAAAAAGATTTTTTAAAAAGAAAAAAGCTAAAATCCCCATAGAGCTAATAAAAAAAAATTTGTGCTAAAAATCACGTGACTCTTCGCGAGATTTAAAGAAGTGGGGCGGCTCTGGTTGTTTGATATCTTTTGAGAGAAACGGCTCTCTTTCACGGTAATTTTAAACTGCTTCTAGGCTTTATTTGAACCATTTTCTATAAACTTTACAAAAGTTAAGTGCAGGTGTTTAAAATTCACGTGTTAGTGTCTCAGGCAATGTGCTGAGTACCTAGGCAACTTTTTGCTAACAGACTTTGGAAACGGGCCAGGTCTTCTTGTTGCATATTTTACGGTAACGTTTGAACGTTTGATGAGCTAGGTACTGTGAAGCGTGTCCACGAGTTAGCTCTGCGACTTATTTTAGCCATAAAGAATGGCTTTATATCAGTCAAACGTGAATATTTGGTCATCATGGGATGTTTAATCAGGTCAAAGAAGAACGGGGTGTAGGAACCACCTGCACGTATACTGCGACACAAAGAGTTGGGAAAAAGAGCTAGCTTCATTCACTAAGGTCACTCATGTTTCTGTCTTTGTACACATATTAGGAGTATTTGTTTTCCTTCTTCTCTATATTTAAAAGTAATCCAAACCAGCAGGCTAAGTTAAGCTCACTTTGGGGTGACAGAAAAATGTTGCACACCTGCAGAGCTGAAGGGTTAATGTGGTTATGGAGATTGTGAATGCTGTGCCATGTGTTGGCATTACCAAAGTGCAAGCATTTAGTTTACACAATTCCTGTGTGTGTGTATTTGGGGGTGGGTGGTTATATTTTAATTTAAACTGTTTGGCTGCCCACAGTAAATCCCAGCTACAGATGGCGAGCAATTTCGTAATTGGAAGCACCACCAGTCCCTGCAGGACCCCTTCTGCAGAGCCAGCACAGCTGGTGGAGGAATATGGTGAAACCTCCCCCCCCCCCCCCCCCCCTTTTTTTTTTTTTTTTTTTTTTTAAACATTTTAAGATGTTGTCAGTACTTTAAATGCTAAGTTAATGCATTTGCTTCTCACCCCCTTTAAAGATGGGAAAGGAAACACAGACCCAGAAAAACTTCTTCAGTGCCCTTTTGATAAAAACCACAAGATCCGGTCCAGCCGCTTTCCTTACCACATCATAAAGTGCAGGAAGGTGAGTCAAGTGCTAGTATCTTTAAAATTTTAAGTTTTAGTTGTATTTTCTTTCTATTTTACATTAGTCTGTCAAATTGAGTTTACTCATTTTAGTTTTGTTTTTTAGTTTCAGTAGTTCCAGTGATGGGTTTTAATCTTATAAGAGAGTTTGGCCTTGTTAGAAGTTCACAGCAGCCATTACAATGCAAACATTAAATCTTGGAAGGGCCTCGGTGTCATGCAGCTGAGTTAAACAGCATCCTATTGAATAATCTAACTGCTGAACCAGCGCTTATAATTTTTTTTTTTATCCAGCACACATCAAAACACTAAAGTAGCCAAATGTTCTCCACTGGTGGATGAGGGAGAATAAAAAATGCTAAGTGGAGAAGCTGGTACTGGTCTTGAGTAATTCCCTGGCTTGAATGAAACTTTAGCCATGACTGAAAGTTTAATTGTTTATGTAAACTCTCTGCAGAACCATCCCAAACTGGCCCGTGAACTAAAAACCTGCCCTTTCAATGCTCGCCACCTGGTCCCCAAACATGAGCTGGCTCACCACACTGAGACCTGCGAGGACAGAGTTCCTGTGGACATGGAAGAAGGTAAGATTGCTTCTTTTCTTTTTTTCTTTAACTTAAATTTAATCATGTTTAACATCGTGAATATTTCTTATTTTACACCCCTATTACAGATGGAAGTTCAAGTTCAAATGGACCTTGTAACTGGCATGTCCCAGTTAGCACTTGGGTTAACCCAAACATGACTGAGGATTGGGATCAAGGTATGACTTATGACCTCATCATCTTGGTATTGGCACAAGGATGACTAACCCCCTTAGCTGGCTGTGTGAATCAAGCGTTAAAGTGCTTTAGACTCGCTTTCCTTGTCATGGAAAGCTGAAGACAACTGCTCCTCCTGCTTGAAGCTTATGCTCACTTGATCTGTGACCTCTGTAAACGCTTCATCTGGGTTAATGGTCTCAGTTGCTAGTTTTAGTAATTATTACTGAATAAAAGTCTTTAAATCTGGAAGATTGCTCAGGCCTGTTATGATGAACTGCTACTGTGTAAAATGTGAAATATCCCATTTCTCACCTAGATCCATCTTTTTCAAACCTTGTCTGAAAACTGCTTTTTTCCTTTCAGTTAAACAATACTTTCCATTTTAAGAATGGGTCCGAGATCTTAAATGCACCTGAAATATAAACTTTTTGTGCTGCACCCTGAGACATTGAGACAATACTTAGTGAAAGTATTAAGGTAACTGTCCCATCTTGCAGAGGCGGATAACACTGCTCCTCCATTTGTGTGGGGTGAAACCAAAACCATTGGGCCAAAGTAAGTCAGCTCTTCCATCAGTCTGCATCAGCGAACAGTAGTTTTTCTTTGTTCTCTAACTGTTGTCTCTCTCCCACCAGACAGGAAACAAGACCCACCAACAATCTTGGTCCAAAGTTTAGATCACCCAGTGACATTCCATGGTCTGGTTTTTAAGCCATAATTTGTATTTACTGCAGGTCCTGATAGCTCATTTTAGGCCTATTGCATATGCAAGCATGTTTAGGTATTTCCCTTTTTAAATTTGTTCTTAACATTTTTTTTAAATCTCCCTCAATGTGACTCATGCCTTCTGCCAGATGCAGACTACGTTGATGTGATATGTCCACTTTTTTTTTTTCGTCGTGTCTAGCATCCTCACTGTTTAGTCAGACTGCATTGTTGCTTAATAAAGCTGTTTACGTGAGGAAACTTGTGAGTAAATTCATTTTCAGTCACATGCTATGCACTGATTCAAGATGGTTTAAAGGCAAAAAAGTCCTATATTCGCAGCAAGAATCTGGGACTTGACATCAAGTCACAAGGTCTGATTAAACACCAAAAACAGTTGGTGTAGAACAGGGATTGGGGAACTCAAGGGCCAGTGTCCTGCAGGTTTTAGATATCACCCTGGGTCGGCACACCTGAATCAAATGATTAGTTCATTACCAGGCCTCTGGAGAACTTCAAGACATTTTGATGAGGTAATTCAGCCATTTTAAACAAACTACTTGGTGTAACATAAGCTGTGTAGTGGCAATACCTTTATTTATGGCTATTCTAGTTGTGCAGCATGCATATGTACGCTTACACCAGGTTGGACCACTTTGACTTCAGTGTTGCTTTGATTGGTTAACATTAAATATAAAGCACCCTGAGGTAGCTGTGTTTTAGTACTGTATAAAATTGAGTTGGAATGAGTTCTTAGCATAATTTCATCAAGGTGCTCCACACATTCCTCAGATTTTGAGTGACATGATTGCATCACAGTTGCTGCACATCCATGACTGGAATTTCATGTTCCACCACATTGCAAAAGTGCTCTATTGGATTGAGATCTGATGACGTGGAGGTCATTTGAGTACAGTGAACTTGCTATCAAGTTCAAGAAACCAGTTTGACATGAGTTGAGATGTTTGCAAAGTCCTGCTGGGCCTTTGTGTGGAGTGGTTAGATGTGGTTGTAATTTTTAATAGAGGTAAAATGGTTTTTTTAGCCCTTAAATATCCTATGGATCAGGGCTCAAATGCTTGAAAATAAAATTTACTGAAGTAAAAACCTAATTGTTTTTAGGTTTCAACTGGTCTAGCTGTTGGTTTGAGGTGAAGTTGAATTTGTAGGTAGTCGTCATCCTCCTTCATTACTCTTTCCACTTTTCATAACGCACCAGTGCCAATGACTGTAAACCATCCCCAGAGCCTCACCTTTACCCCTTCAAACATGTCTGTTGTCATTGTGGCCAGCTAGTTCTGTCTTTGTCTAATCCAACCATAAAACATTGCTCCAGAAGGCTAATCCACATGGGCAGCTGGAAATTTCAGTCGAGTTTGAAGGTGTCAGCTTTGGAGCAGGGGCGTCTTTCTTGGTCAGCACCTTCTTAGACCATGACAATGGAAAACTTGCTTCACTGTAAACTGTGACACTGGTTTCCAGTTCATGGCAGGCTTCAGCCTGAGTGAATCCTGGGTTGTTCCTGAACTTACAGTTGTTTGAACTCTCTTGATGCATACTCAATCATCCAGGTAAGGAGATCCCGAGGACAAGTTTGAACTGTTTAGAAACGGCCTTCAAAACTCGTGTAAATCTACAATTGTCCTTAGATGTTAACTGAATTCCTTGGACTTTCACATTGTGCTGGGTATTGGTCAATCCAGTAAGTGCTGTCAAACAAATCCTTTTTATTCTGGCAAAAAGAAACTACCAGTTGTAGTCAATCATGATCAGTAACTAGAAGGTAATGTGCTTTGGCCCTCATCATGTATTAAAAGATTAAAGGGAATATATGTAAATATTTGACCCTGTGTGGATTATGCAGAACCATTAAAAGGCCAGAGTAACATTCATACCCAAGATCAGTCTGAGCACAGCTGTGTATTAACTGTCATTTTCTGACCTCTGGATGGCGCTATTTGTCAACTTTCTACATTCACTCTTTCTCTTTACGTTCTGTCACTTTGGAAACTCATTTGACTTCATTATCACGCATCGATTCAATGATCTTCTCTTATTGTCGGACATGTTTAACATGTGGCTTTTCCAGGTATAAAGAACATTTCTCTCTTGACATTAACTTTGTCATGCATCCAAAGCTGCTGCATAAGAGTGAGCTCAGTTACAAGTGTCACGATAATCCAAGTGTGAGGGGCAGCATGCCAGCCCACTCTGTCATATCTAAGTGGCATTATTGATTTCATGTGATGACTGTCTATTTTAGTTGTGGCTATTATTAGAAATGTTCACGGGGGCGCTGAACTGCTCTGTGACCATCTGTAAGAACAGGTGACTGAGTAAAGAAAAAACGTGAACCCTTGACCTCTAAGGCGAAGTGATCTGAGGTCTCTATTATGCAGTGAGGGAACATTTTGTTCTAAGGTTTTCCGGTCCTATTAGAGGAAAGCATCTCTACAAATCAATAAAAAGTTTATAGTACGTGACCATATTTGTTATATTTCTGTATTTCTGGGATTGGTATCCTACAGAATGACATTAACTCCATCCATGGACATTCACCGATCATCTGATAAATATTAAAATGATGTTAACCATTTTAGCTAACTTCAACTTAATTAAATATGTTTGACCTTTTGATGACGACCGTCATCAAAATACCAAATAGGGGAATTTCTTTTTTAGGATTGTTGTACAATCCCCAATCCCTACCAGTAATTTTCCAGACAGTTCTAGAATCCATGCCAAGGATCATTGAAGCTGATCAAGCAAGACACGGTGTCAACACCTGACTAAGACACTTGAAGCTGTTTTTTCCTTTTATTTTTCATGCATCTGTACCCAGTCTGCGGGACCTCTGTTCTATATATTGACACCCATATGTTTCAATGAGCTACAACAGCTCCTTATGGTTGTGTTACTACCTGTATGACCGCTTAAGGTGGAACATGAAGATGCTTGTATTGATTTAGATCCTATAACCTTGCCACCAAACAGGCTTAAATGTCACTGTGCCCTTTTTAAACCAGCCACTGATGTAATTGTGTACTATCAACCAATAACTGCTAGTAGGAGCCCATGCTGTCTATTTACATAACACGATATGCGACATAAAGTGTCTTTAAAAAAAAGGAGGAAAACTGAACTGAGCCAGTATTATAAATAGCTCTTCAGATGCTCTCTGATTTCTTAATACTGCAGGTGTTTGTATCTGGGAAGTACATGAGTATTTTTAGAAAGTGATTTTATCTCAGCATGAAAGAAATCTTCAGATTTTTAGTAGTACCCTGTGCTCATTGTTGTGGTTGTGCATCAGATATATATGTGATTATTTCAAGGCTGCCAATCTATTTAAAGACATCACAGGGAGGGAGGGTGTTATATTATGTCAAAAGTGGAAAAAGATCCGTTCCTTAGTTGAGAAGTTGGGCTGTGTTAAAACTTTTGAACAAGAAGAGTCTTTATGTGAAGAATCAAACTGTATTAGATTTAAAATTAGAATTAAAAACCGGGAAGTACCACAGTTGTAAATACTGAATTTAATTTAAACATCCTGAATGTTTATTTTTTCATCTGTAGCAACAAGTAAAATTAAATTTGTCATACAAAATTGTCATACGTATCACAATTTTTAATTTCACAATTACTGTAACCAACAGAACTGGCAAAGTAATCGGTGCTATCAGTTAAAATCATCTTTTTCTCTGGTTTTACTCTTTTTTTTAATGGTAGGTTGCAGTCACCAGCTCTATCAGCTACATGCTGACATGTTGGAGTGACAAGAGTATATTGTATCAGTTCATCTTGTGATACAGTCTTCGATGTACTGCCACCTGAAGTTACTGGTTGCTGCCTTGTTTCTCACTGGGAGTCCGCTGCTTTGTGTCTCCTTCCAGGCTTCAGATTGGGGACCATACAACTAACCAGAGTCACTGTTTTAGGATTAATTGTGATGATGCTAATGAACAGAGTAAAAATGATCAGAAGTTGCAAAATAGCAAAAAGAAAGGGGTACCATTAGGTTCAAAGTCACCATACAAGCCTCCATACAAGGAGGATGTAATTTGATGTGCAGGTGTTCAACTTTAATTTATGGGCTTTTACAACCGTATTTCATTTCATTTTCAACTCTTTAGGAATTATTCATAAAGAAGTTAATATTCAGTTCCTTATATTAAGTTCCTCATTTTCAGAACCTCAAACATAATTCAGCAAGCTAATATAATTTTAAGTTATGGTTTTGAAGTCAATAACTGTCTGAAGACTGGAAAACCACCAATTCTTCTGTGTCCTCCTTTGAGATGCTTTGCCAGCCTTAAATTGTTTATGGGCCTCTCTGCCTTTAGGTTCATCTTTACTAGCTGAAAAGCAAACTCTGTTGGGTTGAGATCAGGTGACTGACTTGGCCACAGAAAAATATCTAATTTCTCTGCTTTGAGAGAAATTAGATTGACTGCTCTTAGACTGCCTTTGCACTTTGCATTATCCATTTGCAGTTTTAGAGCATTGGCTGAGCAGAGAGGACATTTCACAATTCATCCTTCCATGAACAGTCACGTCATAAGTGGAGATATTATCTGAATTTCAGGAGCGGGATCACACCTCATTCACGCCCCTTCCGGCCTCAGGCTCTATAAGCCCCTTCACCAATACCTGCTGTTCTCATTTTCATGCCCCACCCTTCTCCCGCCCCTTTTTTCTTCTTTCTTCTCATCTTTCTTTCATCCACTTCTCGTTAGTACATGGGGAATGGGTAAATGACTGAATGTAGTGTAAAGCGCTTTGGGGTCCTTAGGGACTAAGTAAAGCGCTATACAAATACAGGCCATTTACCATTTACCAGTACACGGTTCCTCATCCGTCATCGCTCATCGTCACTGAGGATGTGGTCCCAGCTAGTGAGATAAACACTAGTGACCCTGTTCTACTCGCAGCCTTGCATGTCTGTGCTGGAATATTGCTTACACTGTGTTTGACAGATAATGTAGCTTTTAATATTGGGCTTAAAACTTTGCTTTTTTGATAAAGCATAGAGTTTGGGCAGGATCAGCTGACCCTGAATCCTCCCTTAGTTAGGCTGCAATAGGCCTAGGTTGCTGTGGTTTCCCATGATGCACTTCACTCACCTTTTTTCCACTCACTATGTGTTTACCTACCACTTTGCATTTAATTATTAGTTATTATTACTCTGGCTCTCTTCCACAGTGTGTCTTTTGTCCTGTCTCCCTCCCCTCACCAGTTGTAGTAGGTGGCTGCCCCTCTCTGAGCCTGGCTCTTGTCGAGGTTTCTTCCTGTTAAAAGGAAGTTTTCCCTTCCCATTGTCACCAAGTGCTTGCTATTAGGGGGTCATCTGATTGTCTAAGTTTTCTCTTAACGACAATATTTGGATTAACTTTATGAGACTTAGTATTATTATTAAAACAGATGAAAATATATAATTTTGCAGTTGCTCGATTTGATTTACTGCATCTCTTATCACAGTTCTTTTCCAAACTGTTCTCCTTTAACACAATCCTGCTGTTGCTGCAGGGGCAGCTCGACTGTGGAGGCATGGGGTGGCCCTAAAACAATCTCTTGCCACCCATATTGCCACCCTAGTTTTGCATATGAAAATGTTGTTTATTAAAATAAACTAGCATGAACACACTTTGAGCCTAGCTACAATTAACATTGAATATGAATTCTAAAACTGAATATATTGCATTAAGTTACCCCCATCCCCACCCCACCCCTTTGAAAAATGGCTCAGTATATATATGTAAATGTGCAAAGAAATGGCTTTCATTTCACCACCCCATCTGATTTCCATCCCACATGTGTTGCTATTGATTAGCAATAAAACATTATTGATTACAACATGTTCTCGTACTTTGGTTGGACATCTATCACCAAATCAATATTTACACTCCATCTGGAAACATAAATTGAAATAAATTAGCTTTGTTCCAGACTCAGTGCTGAGTAAAAGGTGACGTACTGTAAATATCCCAGGGCAAGGAAAAGAATACGAGGAACTCCTGCTCTTTTCCCATTCAAATTGTTTCATTTAAATACTTCTAAATATGAATTTACGTGGGCGGTATCAGCTTTTAGGACAACAAATGGGGTCAAACTCATTTTAAATTAGTGGCCACATGGAAACCAAGTTGATCTCATTCTGATCTCAGCTTAGTAAAACAGATGAATAATATTCTCTAAAAACAAATGTTCAAATTTTTCCTGTTCCATTTGTCTGAAGAAGTTCAAGCCCATTGTTAACCAACTCTTGCTTCACTGTGGTTTGTCATAACAAGGGCTTTAAAACTGATAACGATTCAGACCTTTGGCTCAGATGAAGCTCAACCACTGTCCTGTTCTTAACGAATTGCACAATGTTTCCTGGTCAAACTACAATAAAAAGTCCAATTTTTACACTCTATGATGCCATTGAGTCGCAGAGATTGGAAGCTGTGGCTGTCTTGCTCTGGTTTGTCTGCTTATGTTTGAACATATCAGACTAAAGTCCAGGTTTCACCTGATCTACTGTCTTGTGGTTTTTATCCTTTTCTTCTCCTCCAGTGGCTTCTTTGTGGCTCTTTGGCTGTGAAAAACTAGTTTTGTAGCCCTCTTCAGAATCAGAATCAGAAAGGGTTTTATTGCCAAATGTCGAGCAGGTTTACAACATTAGGAAATTGCTGCTGTACTTAGTGCAAAATATACTGTAAGACAACACTTAAATAAAAATTAAAATTAAAAGTGCTAAGTAGATAGATATATACATGAATGCAGGTGATGATCAGTGCAAAAATGGAACAGATGCAGTGAACACAGTGTAGGGTCATGTGTTTGTGGTGCAAACAGTCATATGGTTATTGTTCATGAGTCCAACAGCAGAGGGGAAGAAACTGTTCTTATGGCGAGAGGTTTTGGTCCGAATGGACCGGAGCCTCCTGCCTGAGGGGAGCAGGTCAAGCAGACTGTGTCCAGGGTGAGAAGGGTCAGCTGTGATCGGAGCTGCACGCCCCAGTGTCCTGGAGGTGTACAGGTCCTGCAGAGATGGGAGTCTGCAGCCAATCACCTTCTCACCAGAGCGCACAACACGCTGCAGTCTCTGTTTGTCCCTGATAGTGGCTCCACCGTGCCACACGGTAATGGAGGAGGTGAGGATGGACTCGATGATTGCGGTGTAGAATTGCATCATCGTCCTTGTTGGCAGGTTGAATTTCTTCAGCTGCCTCAGGAAGTACATCCTCTGCTAGGCCTTCTTTATGACGGAGGTGATGGTGGTACCCAGGAAGCGGAATGAGTCCACAGTGGTGATGAGGGTGTCAGTCAGGATGATAGGGGGGAGTGGGGCTGTGTGCTTCCTGAAGTCCACAATAATCTCCACTGTCTTTTGGGCATTTAGCACCAGGTTGTTGTGGCTGCACCAGGACACCAGACGTTCAACCTCCCTCCTGTAGGCAGACTCATCCCCGTCCGAGATGAGTCCAATAACGGTGGTGTCATCTGCAGACTTGATTAGCTTGACAGACTGGTGGGTGGAGGTGCAGCAGTTAGTGTACAGGGAGAAGAGCAGAGGAGAAAGAACACAGCCCCGGGGGGAGCCGGTGCTGATGGTCCGGGAGTCCGAGACATTCTTTCCCAGCCTCACATGCTGCTTCCTGTCCAACAGTTGATGTCAAGATGTGTCTTGAGAAGCGCTGATATGGACTGTAGAGTGCATTTAATTGGTGATTTTTGAAGCTCTAATGAATCTTCTGTATTAGAGAGGATCTCTGGGTCCTCTTTCCATGAGTTGGTTCTCTTAGGAGACAATTTTATGGTTGTTTTGTGGCTGCAACAACTTCTGTTGTAATAAAAGTTTTATGCAACATCTGGAAAGAAACATGTATATATAACTTGCAATAATATGGATTTCTTCAGTAATTGGAAAAATCTATTACAAAAACATCTCTGATGGTTTCAAATCCATTAACAAGGAATGCCCAGCTTGATTGATGACCCAAACAAGCTGGGCAAGGATCAAAACCTCTGCATGGCTGATATCAAGATTGTTCTACATTGTGCAAAATGAAGAAGAAAACTTGAATGGTTGGGTGTGCTTAACGTTTTGAGTGTTACTGTAAATTAATCACAATTCTTTAAAATTATTTAAACAAATTTAAATAATCTAAACAAATTCAAGGACATATTTAAGACAGTTATTTGCATGGGTAGATGAAACCCTTGATCACCATGTTCTCACTCGTGTTCATCTGTTACACAACAGATTTTATTTCACTCCTGGTCAGATGAGTCTCTTATGAAGCTCATCACTCTGCAAGCTTAAAGCATGTATTTGAAACAGAAACCTTTCGATTAGTCTTGTTTTAGAAATTAGATTTTTTTTCACACACATAAGGAACTCTGTCTGAAGCTTGTTCATCTATTATCATCTGCAATCTAACAAGACATGTTCAAGTTACTCTCACTTTCCCCAGTTTCAGCCAAAGTGTAATGAGTAGATCATAAAAGAGTTGTCCTATCCACGCTATCTTTATCACTCACATAAGTTTGGTAATCAAAGCGATGTTGGTTTTATATAGTAGCTCTTGTTGCACAAGTCTTCACTTTTCCAATTATATAATCTTCCAGCTTGTATATTAAGATACATTACCATACCAGACAGAGATCTGAGATTCTGTAACTGTCATGAAGAAACATGAGATGTGCACAGTAGAGAACAACACGTACTGAGGGTCTATCCTACAGTGCAGTAACACGGCTGCAGCTAAGGATAGAAAGTACTATCCTGAGTCACTCATCATGAAGCAGTGTAGTGACTCTTAATAGTTCTGGACCAAATATGTGCAGATAAATACAGATTAAAGACCCAGCAGATTTTTTAAAGAACTGTGTCCAAGATCAGCAGTCTGAAACACTTTGCAGGTGAAAAATAAACAAACTCTGCAACAGCGGAGGTAGATATTTCTTCATTATTGTTGTACAGCATGCAAACATATGCAGATTCGGGTATATTTTTAGCTATACAAGTTATACAAGTCTTTGCATGTGTGTTTCCTCAGGTTGGGAGTGATCCCTAAAACTTAGTGTGACATCATCTGTGCATCATTACAACATGTTGGTCCAGACAGTCATTTCAACAATGGAAGAACAGCATTAAAAAGTAACACATTTTTAATTTGTTGTCGCCACATGATACTTTTTAGTGAAGGTTACTCTGACTTTTGAATAGATTTTATGCTCATTCATGTCCTCCTCTGAATTTGATCTAATTTTGGTTTTGAACTCTCATCTTGCAACATCATCAGGTCAAAAAGGTCTCCATGCCTTCACTGTTACATCTCATCTTCTTTCTCCTGCTTGACTGTTACTAAACACTGATGATCCCATGTAAATACTGCTAAATGGGTCTGCAGTGCCACATGCTTAACACATGTTTTAATTTTATTTATCTGTGTGTTTTTCATATTTATGTGTTAAATGTGTTTTGGCTCTACTGGAAAGCATTTTGAGTCAGTTCCCGTTGTTTTTAAAAGTGCTCTATACAGTAAATGAAGAGGTTTAATTTCACACGCTGGTGCACTTGAGTAATCTTTTTATTCATACTTGATTATCTATTTTGGCAAATTTTTTCTTTTCTTTTCTTTGTTTTTTTTTTTTTTACCAGTAACACCTCCATCTTCATGAGGTTCATGTGTGTGCTGACATACACTCACACATGTATTCGTTATGCAATGATGAAGTAGTCTGGGTCACTTGAGACCGAACTGAGAAATCCACCAGCTTCTAAAAACAGATCAGCACATATCTGGGAGGGAAGAGGGTGGAGGGGATTCATTTTTGAGCAGTATGTACTGATCTGTCGCCAAAGGAAGAAACTCATCTTGACTGAGGTCAAAGGGTTTTGAGGCAATCAATCAAGAATCCTTTGACTCAGTTTAGCAGGCTACATTCACAACAGTATACAGTGACTGAGAGAGAGCTCAGCACACTCCAACATAAGAAAGCATATTAAAGCAGACAAAACAGAAGTGATGTGATGAACCCAGCTGCAGCTGCTGTCAGGGTGAAAAAGTGTGCATCTTTATGTGGGAGTGCACAGCATTTTTATCCCTTGTCCTCCTGTCCCGCTTATTACAGCAACATTCCTTATTTTCCTGCTTTTATTAAATGGCTTTAAAGAAAACCCTCATCATAGATTTCCTGCAGGTTACCATGTTACAGTTTTTCAAGATGGTGAATTGCAGATCACCAGACAGTCACGAGCAATGCAGATTTCTTTTTTTTTTCTTTCTTTTTTTTTTGTTTGTTTGATGGAATATGATGGAAACTACCATAAATAGAAGTACATGCCGCTACATTAAAGAGGAAACTTTAACTAAATTGGTGAGTGGAAAATTATTCTCCATGGGGGTTTTTTCCTGCTAGTTATCATAGACTGTATGTAAAAGATAGAGGTGGTTTCTGATGAGCCAGTGTGGAAGTGCCTTAAGCCTGCATTCTTTCTAATAGCAGCGGGTGATGCCTCTGGTTGGAGAAAGTCCTACAAGTCATATACAAGTATATGGGAAAACAGCCCAAATGCTTACTTGATCTGTTAGCTCACTAAATCAGTAAATGATTTTTGGTGTTTTGGTGTCAGCTGCTAGCTTCATTTTATTGAGTGCAGTATGTTGATCGTTTCATAAGTGGTGGTAGCCATTAGAGTTACCAGAATGCTCAGTCCAGGATAGCAGACTGTGACTCTGCAAACCAATGGCTACTACCACAGTGGCTTCATCCTTCTTTTAGTTACGGTATGTTGCGTTTTTTCCATTTTTATGAGGTTTATAGCACCAGAACATTGTATATGAACAAACAGAATCTCATACATCTTAGTTAATTTTCCAACACTGGTGACAATCAACTTCAGAAGTCGCAAAACATCAAGACGTGTGTCCAACTGACTTCAACACTTGTTTTTGTTTATCCTGAGAAGTTTTACATTGTGTTGTGAGAATTTTTAGGCCATTGGTTGTAAGACTGATGAAGATGTTTTCTCATTTTGCAGTACACTGACCTTCATAGCCTACGCAGCAGTCTCACAGTGGCAGGATAACCAGATATTAATGAGAACTGTGATGGGGGTTTTTTTTTTTCTTAAATACTAAGCTAGCAGTGTTGGGGGAATGACTTTAAATATCAATTTTTACAAGCCAACTCTTACTTATACTGAAAGAAAAGCCATCCTAAGAGGAAATTTAGATTGGTCAACAAACATTTGTTAGGAACGACTTTTAAATTCACAATGTACAGTTCAAGTGATACAAAACTGTAAGATGTAACAAAAAATTCACACAACTCAGTTGAATTTATTGCAGCAAATTGTTCACTAGTTATGCATAAGAAGAACTACATTTAAAAAATACACAGTATTTAAAGAAAAAGTGCAGTTAATATCAAATTTGGCTTTATATTTATACAAAGACCATCAGACAGACACCTGATTCTATGGTGGGGGCATTGCACCACTCAGTCAACTTCCACCATGCAATAACTACCCTGAACCTTGGCTTATAAATAGCAATGATTGATATTTTCAGGAAGTTTATCCATGATTATGCTGTTGCAGTTTGAGACTTGAGTAACACCTACCCTTTTGCACATGCTCTAAGTGTGTGGTGGTGCCTGCCTGCCAAATGCACTGCCTGGGCATGACTTTGTAGTGGAAATTGGAGGCGGAGCTTGCAAAAGGGGCTTCAATTACAGTAAGACAGGCAGCGTGACATAAAAAAAAACATTCCTTTCCTTTTATGGTTCTTTTCCTTTTTATGAAGGTAGCTACATTAAAAATGACAACAACAAAAAAAGAAGTGAGTGAATGATCAAGATGTACGATCGGTTCATTACTCCCCAACGCTGCCTGAGCTAAACAATAAATAAATTAAAGCATTTAAAATATCCTAAACATTCAGAGAGAAAACAGCAAACGCACTCAAAACATGCAGTTTGACATTTTATTAAATGTTTATCTGCAGTAGAAGAGAACATCTTTGTACATAAAAACAACTCATCCAAAACAAACTGTATAAAACAGTTCAAGTGGCACCAACACCAGACTTCATAACAGATATAAAATCATTTACAAACAAGACCAGTGTGTAAGACTGTACTGGAAAATACACAGTATGTTAGCTGCTCAGAGTCGATTCATGATACATGAACTGTACTGCTGAATAAATCTGTGGGTATTGGCTATTTTAATACTGGAGCTGAAAATATCACATTAATGCTTTTTGCTTATATCATTCAAATGATGGTGCGGACCTTATTTGAATTCATTTGTAACTGTTTGGAAAAGTGCTGTCATTTCCCTCTGTTTAAAAAAGTTTCCATTCATGGCACCTCGTATGTAAACAGTTACTGTTTGATCCATGAGATGGCCTCTCTAATTCCATCTGGAGAGATTACAGTTTCCTAACCAAATAAAGAATCATGTGATTGCTCCAAAAAAAGGGACTTCTACAAGTTTTATTTCATTTTATAAGTCAGAAGTAGCACTTTACTTCTGATAATGCATAATCCCTAAGGATTGCTTTTTTTTTCTTAGCTGCATGCAGTTTTACTTTGCTACCTGGAGTATGAGCACTCAGTCTGTTTGCTTTGGCTCTCAGATCAGCTCCAGATTTCACATCACAGATGGCATATCTCCCATCTCACACTCAAAATGGAAGCGTATCCAGGAATATTTTTTCCACGATCGGTGGCGGAGGAACGAGGTCTTCTAGTTTAAGGTAAAAGATGCGCTGGAGGCCTTGAGTGCACAGAGTCCTGAGCTCAGGCAGCTTCCCGAGAAGTCTGGATAAATAATTGGGCCTCAAAGAGTCAGAGCCACAGCCAGAGACGTGATCTTTGAGGCAGGTGATGAGCTGATTCTGCAGGTCTTCCACACGTTTTGGTTCCTTAAGACCATGCCGATCTGAGAAAATAGAAGAGTCATTAAGCCATCATTTATCTGACTTTAACAAAATAAAACTAAATACAGATGGAAAAGCATAGCATCGTGGCCATAGAGAGAGGAAACAAGCAAATAAAGACCAATATAATGGTTTCAAAGATGACTCCACTTTGAAATTATGCACTATATTTTGAAATATAGCACAGTGTATATTGTATTTAGGTCAGCTGTGATATATAATGTGCTCCATGTTATATTTTGTCATACACCTGTCATGTCAGTATTTTGAAGCAGATTCCCTATATATAGTGCTGTCATCTGAACTCAGCATGATAGTTTCTTACCGGTGATGATGACGAGGGCTGTGAGGCAGGAGAAGGAGGAAACGTCGAGCTTCATGCGATGGAGATTTTGCGAAAACTCCAAGATGGACTCGATCCAGTCACCAAAACCCCGTACGCACTGCGTTTTATGAAGTACGACTCCATTGCAGAAGATGAGCTTCTCCGTTTTAGGATCAGACCTGCACAAGAGAAACACAGTTTGTTAGCTGTATAAAATATCTCAAGAATGTTAAAAGTAAATGCTAAAGAGGTAGTTTAAATTTTTTTAAAGGAAGTTACACTCACCGAAATGCAAGACGCAGGATGTAAAGTTCAACAAATGCCGATTCGAGCAGCAGTTCCTGATCCTCAAGGCAGAACTCAGAGAATCCCGGGATGCTATTTGCCCACTGCCTGATAACCTCCATAGAGGCTGTAAGCAAGTCGTAAAACTGTCTGATGTCACTGGCGTCCTCTTTCTGATTCGGGCTGGTATCCATCTCAACATACTGAAATTAAACAGCGCAGACATTTAGGTAGCTGTCTCGGTTTATTCATTTATTTATTTTTAGCAAAGATTACTCCAAAAGAACTGAAACAGTTGTAGAAAATGTCTTTTTCTTACCTTGGAATAATCCAGTGTCCCAACGCTGGGGTTTGAGTCAATATGTGCCCTCACGAGTGAGGCGATCATGCTCACTGGAGACACAGCAGCTGTTACATCCTGAATAATTTTAGGCTTGGAAGGTAAGCGGCCTCTTCGCCCTTTCAGGCTATCAGTTCTGACAACTGTAACAAAACAAACAAAAAAAGAAATGTGGTAAATCTGTTACTTCAGGATCAGTGTTAGCATCCTTCTACACTATGAATCATGTGTGTTTGCACTGCGCTCACCTTCCCTGACCATGCCTACAGCTAGACACTTCTGGAAACGGCAGAACTGGCATCGATTCCTCCGCCTCTTGTCCACAGGACAGTCTTTGTTGGAAAGGCATACATACTTTGAATTTTTCTGCACAGTACGCTGTAAAACAGAAAGAAGAAATGCTCTTAACTCACATAGCACAAACAAACAATTCGATAACAGCTGTTTTCAAATAGATGATTTGGCAGGACAGAGATATCAGATGTTATTACCTTGAAAAACCCTTTGCATCCTTCACAAGTGCGAACTCCATAGTGATGACAGGAGGCGTTATCCCCACACACAGCACAGCAGCCTTCGTTTCCACCTGGACTTTTCAGCTTGGGTGACAAGCTTCCAGCATCCAATTGGTCAGCACCATCAAAGCTGCATGCATGCTCCATCTCCAAGGTGGGAAAGGTCAGCGTAGATGGGTGAGGATGGCTCAAGGGGAAAGCATCATGATCTCGTAAGTGTGGCTGACCCAGAGGGGACATATCCTCCATGGATCCTGCACCGAATGTGAAGAAAGATGGTGCATGGGGCACTGATGTCTCCTCAGTTGCCCAGTACCCTGGACTGGGTGAATATGGCCCAAAGGCTGAATCCCAGGTGGATGTGTGCTGACTCTGAAACCCAGGGGTTGAAGGAGCCGAGGCTGATGCAGGGCTGCCATAATAATCTGACCCAGTGGGGGACACACATTCATCGGGGAAACTCAACATGAAAGATCCAGGGTAGCAGCCGTAAACTTGGAGTTCATCGAGCTTGAAAGGAGTTTCCTGCGCTGAGGATGGAGCAACATGGGCAGGAGCCGTAGTAAACTGGCATGAATATGCATCGAATTCTCCCGTGGGAGTGCCCACCAGGGAGCTGATGCTTGGCAAGGATGGTGCAGAGAGGTGCTGGTCCAGTGGGCTACTCATTCCCACAGCCAGCCTGGAGATAAAGTCTGTGTTCTGAAACTCTGAGCTGCCGAGGTTGTTCTCACTAGGCTGAGATCCGTGCTGGGAATATATGCAAGTCATGACTGCAAGACTGAAAAACACAAAAAATAAGAATATAAGAGAAGCCACAAAATCCTGTCATTATCTTTACCCAACCTTCAAGCTTTGGCAGGTTAACCAGCTATAACAGAGGTGGAAGACACTGTTTCTCCACACAGCCTTAGACAACATAAGTGCAGGGCCACACGTTGGATAACCGATGGTTAAAAGTTAGAATAAAAGTATTATTATGAAAAGAAAAAGCTCACAATACTATAAACACTCAAATAAAAACAGACTAAAATCATCTGAAAAGCGGCCCAAAATCATTGCAGTGTTTCAGCTCAAAATTTCATAGCAAAATATTGCCTATTTTTAATTTTTAATTTCCTTTTGAAGAAGTTTGCCTCTATTTTGTCTATGTTGCTGTAGATTTTTGCATGAAAAATGACTGGCTTTGCCCTGGATGTCTCACCTTCTCAAGCATTAGTTTGATACAACACTAATTAACATCAAGTATGCTTCTTTGCAGCATCTATAGATATGCAGAAAGTCTTAAAAGAAGACCATCACGCGCGACCTTCTTGAACCCCTCTGCAAATCCACAACATCTAAAGTGACACGCCACATGGTGAATTTCGAAGGATTTAAAGAGCCCGGCTGGAAGCGAGTTAGGCATCATTCATTACTGGAGAAGGTTACCCGCTTTATTTATGTATATCACTTAGTCGTGGGGTATATATATATAGTCACGCCTGCAAAGTTCATTGAGCTTGACTTTCAGACATCCAATGCCAACCCATGAATCACATGTTACATACTACGATACCGCGGAGAAGACTGATGAGGCAACCCACTTGACATACTTATTCCAATCGTACCCTGTATTAGTGTAGATGTAAATCTAGCAAACTTACAACATAATGTATTTCTGCAAGCACAACTTCAAACACGTTTTCATGTATAAAGGTGTAAACAGATGGCTGCTTTCGTTCCGATTTAAAGTTATTTTGCTGCCAGATTAAGTTTTAGTATCCTACAGCTGCAGCCGTTACATCTGAGAACTGAAAAAAAAACCGACATCCTGCATTCAAGTCTATTGTATTAATCCTCATTCTCACCTGTTGGGTCCGTCTACAAGTGTTTTGAACGGTCCGTATTCCACAAACAACCGTGTGTCATCTTATGTGTCTCTCAGCTGAGAAGCAGTCCCTGAGCTCGGGACCCGGGAACAACTTTATACGATTGGCTTTACTCTACCCATGACGCAGGAAGGTTTCCATACATGGGCGGGGAGATTTCCAGTCTGCGGCCAATCACAGCGCTGTTCGAGAGAACAGTCACAGGATGACGCACTACGGGATTCCGTTGACGCGCATACAACCAAGAACCGCAGCATTGTCCTCCCTGCGCAGACACGCACGCACAGGCACGCTCTCACTCTCACACATGGCTAAATAAAACTCTACAAATACAAATAAAAGTAATTCTGCGCAGGCAAACACTGATAGTCGACCCCCCACAAGAATGTCTTTGTTATAGGCTGCCATGCTTTGCTGATTATTGGTGGAAAAACTGTGATTTTATCATTTACAAACAGGAAGTCACAGATGTTTTTCTATTCCTGTGAGAGAGAGAGAGAGAGAGAGAGAGAGAGAGAGAGAGAGAGAGAAAAAAAAAAGCTATTTTAAGCCTGCTGTCTTTGGGTAAGAATGAAGAAGAATACTGCTGAGACCTACATTTTACATATCTGCAGTGTACAGGACCAGCAGGTGTTCTACTTTGTATGGGACTGCACAGAAATCCTTCAATCTCCCATCTATAGAGGGGTTACTGCAAGGACAAAGTAGGCACACACACAGTGGTGGAAATATTATTTGATCCCCAGCTGAATTTGTAAGTTTGCACAGTTACAAGAATTGAATAGTCTATTTGTCATATGATAGTTTCATTTTAATGGAGAGAGACAGTATATCAACCAAAAATGCTGAAAAAAATACACTACATGAAAGTTATAAACTGATTTGCATGTCAGTTAGTGACGTTAATCCCTAAGTAAAACATGACTTAGTAGTACAAGGGTGGAGAAGCACTTGTTGGCAGCACAGCGGTAAGATGTTTCTTGTACTCGGTCACCAGGTTTGTACACATCTCAGGAGGGATTTTGGCCCACTCCTCTTCACAGAAACAGTCTAAATATGTTTCTTGGGTGGTACTTGGCAGCACGATGCATCATGCAATGAGGTCTGGAGACTGGCTATATTAATTACCTTAACTGCTCCTGCTATGGGCCAATCAATCACCTTTCTGATGGACCAAGGACCCAGGCAGGATCTTGCATAGCATTCCAAATGATCGCACTAACAGGTGTTATGTTCTCACAAAGCTTCTTGCTTTGAAAGCTCTTTGGTCTTGTCCATGCTGGGGGAAAAGTTGAATGAAGAAAATGATTTTGTGGAGAGGTGTGCTTTATACACAAAATGAGTTGAGATCAGCAGCATCTGTAATTCATGTGTTATACTCTGTGTGCTACATGGACACACAGCCAAACTGTGGGAGCCAGAAATCAGGCTGGGTTGTAAGGCCTTTTAGCTAATGAGGGCCAGTCAGATTTATTACTGTGGTTTTGATTCAAGCTTGTGTTTGCATCCTTAACGCGAATATATTGTCCTGCACCTAACATATAAAAAAGAAAGCTGCCTTGCATAATTGTTAGACTAAGCACTGAGTGCTTAGGAAAGGCACACATAGTGAGCACTCTTTGCATGAGCAGGAGGGAGAGCCATCGTAATCCATTCATGCTCCTGTCTCACGAGACACTTCCCCACATTTTTTAGTTGCCTCTTCTTCAGCCACATGTTTGTGCAGAAATCTGCATTCCCAGCCAGAGATGATTAACAGACAGAACAGCAGCTGAAATAACAGTAACTGCAACAGGAAAAGGTGAATAAAAGAGCATACAAAGACAAACCTTGCATTCCATTTATGCCTCAAAAAACTGGGCAGTAATGTAATTTTTAAAACAGCACACTTTTCCTTCATATTCTTAATACCAAACCTTTAACCCGCATAGCTTATGTTTATTCAACGAGTTAGATGTATCAGCTTTTCAGACTACCTCTCAGTATTAGTAATGCTTCCCACATTTGCCCTACATTTACTTGCTAGCATCTAATCACCTTAAGTGTGATTCACAGAGTAGTAATCGAGTGAAACAGAAATTAAAACTTGAGTTAAAGTGAAAACTCAGTCCTTAGAGCTGAGGTCCTGATCTTTGCTATGTGTGAATTGGTTTTTACTGATTTAAATGAGAGCCCTTGACTGTGACACAAAGGCCTTTATGTGTGTGTGCCTTTTTGAGACCTAATTGTAAAGAGGATCACAGTCTCAGAGCCTAGTTTGAGATCATTGTTTCTGTTTCACATATTGGTAAATTCTTTTGTGTTTTGTTGCAAAGATATTAATCAGTATAAAGTAGAGAAAAACTGTATACAATGAGATCAAGAGGGACTCTGGTTTGGACATTTGTACGTGATAATTGCTAGCTTATAGTCTTTACTCATATGAGGCTCTCCTGTCCACCTACACAAGTTCGTTAGAGGGTACCCCTATGAGGTGTTGCTGTCGTGCAGTAGTGTGTAGTGCACTTGCGTTTCTCTCTTTCTCACTCCTCCACTCAGAAACCTCTACTATTACCACTCAGAAACCAGTACTGTCTTGCGAGGCTTTATGCGAGACCCCACTGCGTCACATCTCTTCCCACCTCGACTCGTGTTTTCTCAAAGCGTTTGTCAACCTCCAGACTCTCATTAATGATATGCTCACTGCCCCCGAATGTCAGTCATAGTTCTGTTGCCACATGGGAGGAAGAGCTTTTCACAAGCTGACAGCAGAGGAAGCAGGCCGCGCACACACTCACACGTCAAGCAGAAATTGTGAGTACGGGTGATGGTGAATGATTGAGCTGCGTGCTGAGCTGTGGTCCTTGTTTTTGCTGTGTTTTTCAAGGCCATTCTCACCAAAGGCGACATGGTTACACAGTTGCTACTGGCTTCGAGACAACATTCTTGGACGGCACACATTTTTGGCTCCTGAGCTACTGATGGCAGCCTCGGGTGGTGGAAACTAATCACCCTGTTGTTGCGCGTTTGTTTTCCTCTTAATCTGTGATGTCATGTGAGCACTGTCTGGGTCCTCCCTGCTGCACAGAAACAAATTTCGCTTGTTATCATATCTGTCTTATCAGACACAACGTCATTGCTTTGTGACATCCGCTCTTTGTATCTAATTTTGGACGCTTACTCACAAAACGTGGAGGAAGTCGTCACTAAATCATAGCTGCTAGGAGGTTGCACTTTATTCTGTTTCCATTAGGCTAAAGCTGATGTAAGATCTTAGACCTTATAATGTGCAACTGTTCTCGCTCACACAGATACACTCACCACCTGTTGCTCTTCCAGAGGCTATTTTAGGTGTTGAGAAGATGTTTGGGATTGTGGAGAAAATCCTCCAGTTCTTCTAGCCAAACTTGTTGCAAACTGAAGACACGTTTGTGCACCTTTATCATTTACCATCTGATATAAAATATCAAAGCTTCACGGAGAGCTGCAGGGAATCCTTGAGGGACTTCAGCATTGTAATGAAACTGATAATAGATAACAGAGAGCTCTGTACGCAAATTACTCCCATCAGGGAGCTGGACTAAAGCTGCATCTGTTCGTTAGAGCTGGAAAAAAGTGCTAAAGCTGTTGAAGCCAGATCCCAGGTAGTTTGCATACAGATGTAAATGAGGCAGATATGATATCCATATCCCATCTTTTTCCAAACCTTAGGGAATTCCGCTTCCTTGGTACAATTACAAATTGTTGATTTCAACATTTAATGCACTACACCCTCTGACCGCCCCCTCCCCCCGATATGAAAATTTAGTCACACCCATATAAACTAAAAAAGAAAGTTATCATATCTAAGGCAGGGCAGTATAACAATAAGTTTAATAATATAACCTCTGATATCAATAGTATTGTCAAATGCTATCTGTTACTTGAATATCAGTCTGTGCACCAGAGATTTCTTTTTTTAACAGTGCAATGAAAATCATTTAACCTTGAACATAATGAAATAAAATATCAGCTAGTTAACTTCACTTTCTCTTTCAAAATGTGCCTCTGATAATACATTGAGGACTCTTTACTCCATGTGTGCAGTCTCTTGAGGCCTTGCAGATAAACTTTTTCCTGACACAGCTTGTATTCTGCACTCAGAATATCTTCTGCCTGTGGCTGGTAACTGCTACTACTACACAGTGATCGGTTTCAGACTTGCCTTTGTGCCCACAGGCTTTTTCCTGCTGCCATGCTGATTTTTTATGGGGTCACTGTGGCAGGCAGTTTGCTCGGTGGTTGCATATGTGAATACAATTGATCTGGCATATATATATATATATATATACAGTGGCTTGCAAAAGTATTCGGCCCCCTTGAACTTTTCCACATTTTGTCACATTACAGCCACAAACATGAATAAATTTTATTGGAATTCCACGTGAAAGACCAATACAAAGTGGTGTACACTTGAGAAGTGGAACGAAAATTATACATGATTCCAAACATTTTTTACAAATAAATAACTGAAAAGTAGGGTGTGCGTAATTATTCAGCCCCCTGAGTCAATACTTTGTAGAACCACCTTTTGCTGCAATTACAGCTGCCAGTCTTTTAGGGTATGTCTCTAACAGCTTTGCACATCTAGAGACTGAAATCCTTGCCCATTCTTCTTTGCAAAACAGCTCCAGCTCAGTCAGATTAGATGGACAGTGTTTGTGAACAGCAGTTTTCAGATCTTGCCACAGATTCTGGATTGGATTTAGATCTGGACTTTGACTGGGCCATTCTAACACATGGATATGTTTTGTTTTAAACCATTCCATTGTTGCCCTGGCTTTATGTTTAGGGTCGTTGTCCTGCTGGAAGGTGAACCTCCGCCCCAGTCTCAAGTCTTTTGCAGACTCCAAGAGGTTTTCTTCCAAGATTGCCCTGTATTTGGCTCCATCCATCTTCCCATCAGCTCTGACCAGCTTCCCTGTCCCTGCTGAAGAGAAGCACCCCCAGAGCATGATGCTGCCACCACCATATTTGACAGTGGGGATGGTGTGTTCAGAGTGATGTGCAGTGTTTGTTTTCCGCCACACATAGCGTTTTGCATTTTGGCCAAAAAGTTCCATTTTGGTCTCATCTGACCAGAGCACCTTCTTCCACATGTTTGCTGTGTCCCCCACATGGCTTGTGGCAAACTGCAAACGGGACTTCTTATGGTTTTCTGTTAACAATGGCTTTCTTCTTGCCACTCTTCCATAAAGGCCAACTTTGTGCAGTGCACGACTAATAGTTGTCCTATGGACAGATTCCCCCACCTGAGCTGTAGATCTCTGCAGCTGGTCCAGAGTCACCATGGGCCTCTTGGCTGCATTTCTGATCAGCGCTCTCCTTGTTCGGCCTGTGAGTTTAGGTGGACGGCCTTGTCTTGGTAGGTTTACAGTTGTGCCATACTCCTTCCATTTCTGAATGATCGCTTGAACAGTGCTCCGTGGGATGTTCAAGGCTTGGGAAATCTTTTTGTAGCCTAAGCCTGCTTTAAATTTCTCAATAACTTTATCCCTGACCTGTCTGGTGTGTTCTTTGGACTTCATGGTGTTGTTGCTCCCAATATTCTCTTAGACAACCTCTGAGGCCGTCACAGAGCAGCTGTATTTGTACTGACATTAGATTACACACAGGTGCACTCTATTTAGTCATTAGCACTCATCAGGCAATGTCTATGGGCAACTGACTGCACTGAGACCAAAGGGGGCTGAATAATTATGCACACCCACTTTGCAGTTATTTATTTGTAAAAAATGTTTGGAATCATGTATGATTTTCATTCCACTTCTCAAGTGTACACCACTTTGTATTGGTCTTTCACGTGGAATTTCAATCAAATTGATTCATGCATGTGGTTGTAATGTGACAAAATGTGGGAAAGTCGAAGGGGGCCGAATACTTTTGCAAGCCACTGTATATATATATATATATATATACATACAAAATTCCCCTCTCACCCCTGCGGGCGGTCTATCCTCCAAGCTCGGGTCCTCTACTAGAGGCCTGGGAGCTTGAGGGCCCTGCGCAGTATCTTAGCTATTCCCAGGACTGAGCTCTTCTGGACAGAGATCTCAGATGTTGCTGCTGGAGCCACTTGCCTAGCTTGGAAGCCACTGCACCTAGTACTCAGATTACCACTGGGACACTGTTACCTTCACCCTCCACATCTTCTCCAGCTTTTCTCTGAGCCCTTGGTACTTTTGGTTTTCATGTTCTGGCTTCTCTCTCTCTCTCTCTCTCTCTCTCTCTCTCTCTCTCTCTCTCTCTCTCTCTCTCTCTCTCTCTCTCCCTTATATATATATATATATATATATATATATATATATATATATATATATATATACACACACCCATCTCGCCCCTGCGGGCGGTTTATCCTTCAAGCTCGGGTCCTCTACCAGAGGCCTGGGAGCTTGAGGGTCCTGCGCAGTATCTTAGCTGTTCCCAGGACTGCGCTCTTCTGGACAGAGATCTCCGATGTTGTTCCCGGGATCTGCTGGAGCCACTCGCCTAGCTTGGGAGTCACCGCACCTAGTGCTCCGATTACCACGGGGACCACCGTTACCTTCACCCTCCACATCCTCTCGAGCTCTTCTCTGAGCCCTTGGTATTTCTCTAGCTTCTCGTGTTCCTTCTTCCTGATATTGCTGTCATTCGGAACCGCTACATCGATCACTACAGCCGTCTTCTTCTGTTTGTCTACCACCACTATGTCCGGTTGGTTAGCCACCACCATTTTGTCCGTCTGTATCTGGAAGTCCCACAGGATCTTAGCTCGGTCATTCTCCATCACCCTTGGGGGCATCTCCGATTTTGACCTCGGGACTTCTAGGTTATACTCGGCACAGATGTTCCTGTACACTATGCCGGCCACTTGGTTATGGCGTTCCATGTATGCCTTGCCTGCTAGCATCTTGCACCCTGCTGTTATGTGCTGGCTTGTCTCTGGGGCATCTTTACACAGCCTGCACCTGGGGTCTTGCCTGGTGTGATAGACCCCAGCCTCTATGGATCTTGTACTCAGAGCTTGTTCTTGTGCTGCCATGATTAGTGCCTCTGTGCTGTCTTTCAGTCCAGCTTTGTCCAGCCACTGGTAGGATTTCTGGATATCAGCCACCTCCTCTATCTGCCGGTGGTACATACCGTGCAGGGGCCTGTCCTTCCATGATGGTTCCTCGCCTTCCTCCTCTTTCTTGGGTTTCTGCTGCCTGAGGTATTCACTGAGCACGCTGTCAGTTGGGGCCATCTTCGTGATGTATTCGTGGATGTTTCTTGTCTCATCCTGGACTGTGGTGCTGACACTCACCAGTCCCTGGCCTCCTTCCTTCCCCTTAGCGTACAGCCTCAGGGTGCTGGACTTGGGGTGAAACCCTCCATGCATGGTCAGGAGCTTTCTTGTCTTTATGTCAGTGGCTTCTATCTCCTCCTTTGGCCAGCCTATTACCCCAGCAGGGTACCTGATCACAGGCAGGGCGTAGGTGTTGATTGCCCAGATCTTGTTCTTACCGTTCAGCTGACTCCTCAGGACTTGCCTGACCCTCTGCAGGTACTTGGTGGTTGCAGCTTTCCTAGCGGCCTCTTCATGGTTTCCATTTGCCTGTGGGATCCCCAGGTACTTGTAACTGTCCTCTATGTCTGCAATGTTGCCTTCTGGTAGTTCAATCCCCTCAGTTCTGACTACCTTCCCTCTCTTTGTTACCATCCGACTACACTTCTCCAGTCCGAACGACATTCCGATGTCATTGCTGTATAGCCTGGTGGTGTGGATCAGTGAATCGATGTCTCGTTCAATCTTGGCATACAGCTTGATGTCATCCATGTACAGGAGGTGGCTGACAACCGCTCCGTTTCGTAGTCGGTATCCGTAGCCAGTCTTGTTAATGATCTCACTGAGGGGGTTCAGGCCTATGCAGAACAGCAGTGGGGACAGAGCATCTCCTTGGTAGATCCCGCACTTGATGGTGACTTGTGCTATGGGCTTGGAGTTGGCCTCTAGTGTTGTACGCCACATCCCCATTGAGTTCCTGATGAAGGCTCTTAGGGTCCTGTTGATCTTGTACAGTTCTAGGCATTCCAGTATCCAGCTGTGGGGCATTGAGTCATAGGCCTTCTTGTAATCAATCCAGGCTGTGCACAGGTTGGTCAGTCTGGTCTTGCAGTCTCAGCTGACTGTTCTGTCTACCAGTAGCTGGTGTTTTGCGCCTCTGGTATTCTTTCCAATCCCTTTCTGTGCCCCGCTCACGTATTGACCCATGTGCCTGTTCATCTTAGCCGATATGATGCCTGACAGGAGCTTCCATGTAGTACTGAGGCAGGTTATTGGTTGGTAGTTGGATGGGACCGGTCCCTTCTTGGGGTCCTTGGGGATCAGGACCGTCCGACCTTCGGTTAGCCATTCCGGGTGTCTCTCGTTAACTAGCAGCTGGTTCATTTGTGCTGCCAGACGCTCGTGGAGTGCAGTCAGCTTCTTCAGCCAGTAGGCGTGAACCATGTCGGGCCCTGGTGCTATATGTATATATATATATATATATATATATATATATATATATATATATATATATATATATATATATATATATATATATATATATATATATATAGATAGATAGATAGATAGATAGATAGATAGATAGATAGATATATATAGATATATACATATATATATATATATCTATATATATATATATATAGATAGATAGATAGATAGATAGATAGATTATAATCTAACATCAAAATATATTTTAATATTTTTAAAAGAGAGATTGATTTCAAAGCTTTTGACACAAAGCAGTCAACTGTCAGGGAATTTCATAGCTACAGAGGATTAAACTATCATAAACTAAAGCATCTGGTAAATTATACACTAAGGTGCTCACAGTAAGTTGTGTTACTGTTGGTGGTTTTTGGTGTTTTGTGAACTACAAAGCTAGCGTGCTCTGTGATGCCAATCAACTAACACCAAGACAGATAAAGACAGTTAAAGATGGATCATGCACTACTCCACAATAAATATGTTTATTAGTTTGTTTGTTTGTTTTATTAAATGTGCATTCAAAGGTATAAAACAATCCATTTATTTGATATTTGACATTTCCATTTTTTTTTTTTACGTTTTCATTTTTTTTAACTGTTCTGTGAAAAGAGTTTTGAGATATGTGGGAAATCCTTCGTGCCACATTTAATGCCACAATGCTGAATAACTTGCAAGAAACACAATTCAGACTCTGGAGTAGACGTATTTGCAGAAGCTGTTGGTTGCACCCATGACGAAAACATGACTAGGCTTGGTTGCCACTCTTCCCCTTTCTTTTTTATACTGAACACGTGAGACACTTTTTATCACCCCCACATTCCTCCATGAGGCTTAAATCGCCACTGTCCTTATCAGGTTCCACTTTCCAGTCTCAAATGAAAAGAGGATCAGACACCACACATAAAGTACAGCTCATGTTTTAAATTCAGATCACATAAATTAGCACTTCCTTCCCTTCATTTTCACATCTCCAAAAACGGTCATTTCTGTTTTTTAACTTTTTTTTCTTCTTGCTGCGTAAAATAACACATTGACTGTGTTTTTAATGGGTGTGAACAGCCACATGGGTGTGCACAGAGCTACAGGTTATTATCAGACACGTCAGTCTAGGAACAAGTGACATCTAATCTGTTATGACTGTGGTGACTACAGAGTTCTCAATTTTTGCTTATGTTTGCAGAAAGGAGAGGATGCAGCACATACTGTTCATGCTCCATCTGGTGGAAGAAGGGAAAAATACCAGACTAGTTACTGTTTTATTGTTGCCATTTCAAAAAATGAACTTTCCCTCTGAATAGACAAACCAACATGTATGAGAAAGTTCTTAAAATATTGAAATATTTGTATAAGCACAGTGTAAAAAAACAAAACAATACTCACATTCAGCGAAAACTGTACTTAAAGTATCAACAGTGAAAGTATACATTTCTAAAAATAAATAAATAAATAAAATAAAAAATGGTATAAAAATACATATGATACAGATACATGTAATAAGATTTTAAACATACTTCAAACATTTTCTGACATTTTTTAAATAAATAATACAAGTAGTTTATTTGTATATTATCATTATAAAATTGTGCAGCCAAAACTTTCTTTTTATGTAATAAATGTAAAAGAAAATGCATTCACTGTTTTTAGTGAGAAATAAGAACGACTTAAATAACTTACGGGGAAAGTAAAAAAAGGCTGACCATAGCAGCTGCACATGTAAAATGTCTTTATGTCCCTTTAATTCTGTATTGTAAATCAGAGAGTGGTATCTTATAAGTCTAGTTTTGTAACTTTTCTGTAATGTTTGCGGTTTTCACTCCATTTAGAGGGGCTTACTCAATTCAAATGCCATGTAAATGCGTTAAGTAGCTGGCATGCAACTGGCTGATTAGAGAGTTATGTTGTTGAGCTTGTACCTAAGTGTACCTAATAAAATGACCAGTGAGTGTAGATGACAGAAAGGAAAAGCAAATTAGGCACATAAGAGAACCCTTACCTGGAATCCAGGGTGGCACAGGAAGTGACATCAAAGATTTTTCTCAGTAAACTTGGTAATTCACATCAATAGTACTGAACATCCTGAGAAGGGCCAAGGTCACAGACCAAAACGACAAGCAAAACCCCTACTAAAAAAGGGAAACACTAAGCTACAGGTTCAAACAAAAACTAGACGACACAGGTTCCCTGACAGGCCACAAAACAGGAAAAACATACTAAAAATAAAGCGTCAGAAAACCTTTTACCAAGCTTCATTGCCTTACAGGCAAATTTCAACAAAAAAGAACAGGAACTGAGAATGTATAGGTTTGCCACAAGTAACTCTCAAGAAACACATTTCAAAGTACATCAAAGGCTGAACTTAACATCCATCCAAGACAAGCTCAGTGCCCAAATGGCAAACAGCTGGGCCTCAATACGCAGCTTCACTAACAAGCAGATGCTGTTCAGTGGCATTCAGGTGTGGCACACACACGCTCTCAGAGGCAAGAAGTCAAACAGTCAGTGGATGTGACAGCCCTGCATAAATGAAACCTTGTGAGAAGGTCAGAGTGAAAATGTCACTTTGGTAGAGCTGTTATCAGCTCAGAAACAACTGAAATGTCATGTCAAACTAAGGCCTATTTGGATGTACACTAAAGCTTTTAGTATACATCCATGTGGATTAAAATAAGCAAATAAATAATTTAATAAAAAACAATATTTAACTGATTTTTGATCTGCTTTCAACAATGACCACAACAAAATCTTAATCTGAGAGGATAAATGTGACTATAATATTGACTGTAGCTGTCAAAAGTGTAAAGCTAAAGACTTAAAGTACATAAGAATATCTTATGTGAAATAAGTCAAATACTGTGTGAGTACTGACAGTTGCAGGCTCTATTACTACAGCAGACAAGTTCAGTGCTGTTCGTGTTTTTCTTGTCATGTTGGAGTTCTCCCTGTTCTGATCTTAATCTGTGTGGGTGAAAGTCTTTGATTCTTATCAATTTTCCAGCCTGAGTGACTCAGCGGGACCCTGATAGGTCCAGGAGTGCCTCTTTTCTCAGTGTTCAACAAAATATTTTTCCTCATCTTTCAACTTTTAAAAGAAGTGCATGAAATACCCCTTTGCAGATTCTCACTCCAGCTTTCCAACATACAAACTAACGTAACTCGCCACAGCAATCAGATCAGCTGTGAGTTATTAGTCACACATAAAGCAAACAGTTTTCTGTGCATTTTACCAGGAAGTTACTACCTGATATACTTTGTGTTGGTTTTCAGGTCATTCAGGTGAAGGGCCATAAGATTCTGCTGACCCTCACTTAAATGTTACAAAGTGAGTGGTGGGGATGTTGCTGGCCTCCTGCGGCTGCTTCCCTCACACTCACTGGCCACTTCATCAGGTACAAATGTTCAGCTGCTTGTTATGTAAATCTCTAATCAGCAAATCACGTGGGAGCCATTCAGTCCATTTACACATATAGATACGATCGAGGCGAGCTGCTGAAGTTCAGAATGTGGAAGAAATGTGATTTAATTGACTTTGATGTGGCACAGTTGTTGGTCCCAGGCGCGCTAGTCTGAGTAATTTCAGAAACTGCTGATCTACTGGTATTTTCCCCACGCAAAACTCTCTGCGATTTACAGAGACTGGTCCAAACTAGAGAAAAGATGTCTGGGCAAAAATGCTTTGTTGATGTCTGAGGAGGTCAGAGGAGAATCGCCTGACTTTTTTGAGTTGATAGGAAGGAAATAGTAACTCAGATAATCACTCATTACAACCAAGTTATACACAAAAGCATGCCTGAATACACATTAGCAGATGGGTTACAGAAGCAAAAGACTGCACTGAGTCAGCTAAGAATGGGAAACCTAAGACTATAAACTGCACAGAGTCACCAAAACTGGAAAGAAGAAAATAGAAGAAAATAGTCTCCTTGTCTTCATTTCTGCCGTGACATTTGAATGTTTGACTCAGGATTTGGCAGTAACAACATAAAAGCCATCCATCCTGCCTTTTATCCTTGTTCAGGCTGCTGCTGTTATTGTAGTGTTGTGGGGGATATTTCTTGTCACACTTTGGGCCCCTTAGTACCAACTGAGGGTCATTTAAACATAGAGCGTGCGGACTGTTACTCACCAAGGCCATCTCTTTGCGACCACAGTGTACCCATGTTGCTTCTAGGAGGATAATTGGCCACGTCAAAAACCTCAAATCATCTCAAACTAGTCTCTTGAGAATGAGACTAGTGTCAGGCGAGATGTCAAATAAATACAGTGTTTGGTGAGTGTATTTATTTAAGCCGAAAAGCTCAACCTGAGTACATATCATATCTGTAAGTCAGTAAACAGCCAAAGCCTTAACTTAATACTTTGTGGAATTATTTTTCAATAATCTCTGTACACTTAAAGGGACAGATTTTTTTTTTAATTGTTGAAATTAGTAATACTTTTGTCTTTGAGGTTATAATGAAACAATATCATTTCCAGCTGCTTATATTCATGTAAGTTGTGTCCCAGTGCTGTGGGACACAACTAGCTTGTGATCCACAAAGAAACAACAACAACAAGAAAATTATATATAAAAAAAAAACTAAAAAAAAAAAACTGTCATGTTTGAACTTAACCACTGGAGGGCAGCATCCTGACACAAGTGAGCAAACACTCGTGTCTTCACTGCAGGGCAGGACCTTTACAGCATGTCAGCAGCTTACTGTCCTCTTGCCTTTGGCTGAATAACGGGAGGCGGATTTAAGCAAAATTAAGTTAGTTTATTTGTGTATTGCACAATGAGGGTCCATCTTCTACATGACGCGATCTGCAGCAGAGAAGGAGGAAACAAATGAATACATTCACTTTATTCTCCTAGAAAAGGCTTAAGCTGTTTAAAATGATGTATTCAGCATATTTGGTTGTAATTTATCTTCTTGTCATCAGTAAACATGTAAGGAAGAGCTTACATAAAAGTAATTTGCTGTGTTTAAATGCAGCTGTTTCCGCTGTATTTGGGGTTTTGAACTCAAAACAAGACACTTAAATACTTCAATATGCATGCTTAGAATTTAAGAAGGACATTTATGTGTACTATTTTCTGACATTTGAAAGGTAATGAGACACAAAAACACAAAGATTGTGCTGGTGAGATCTTATTATCTAAAAACAACACAATAATAACAAGTGAAATTAGAGTTTGTCAATAAGAGGGGAAAAAATTTACAACACACTATAAATAAACAGCAACCAATGTATTATTTGCCAACAATAGATTAAATAAAGCTTAAGTCAGCTGCTGGTTTGATCCAATAAATATTTCAGTGGAAAAAGATGTGAGGATGGAGACCACATTGTACAAGATTCAAGCTGATTAAATAGGATTATGTTTCGGCATGATGGTACTTTTTCCACAGCTGAGAATCAAAAGAAAGATCTTAGTAAATGAAGATGATTTGCAGATGTAATGCTAAAGTTGTGGATTTCTAAATCTGTCTCCAAAGCCATGTGGCTGCCAGTGTTGCACAATGACTTTGGGTCCAGATTACATTAAGTGAAAGTGACGTAAGACCCGGCTGTGCTGCCATCAGAGACATTTCATCACGGCACAGTTTGAATAACGAGCTCTGTCTTCAAGCTTGTCTCTGTCACCCGGAGAGGACAAAATCTTTTCTGTCATCCATTTGTAGGTCACAAGAATGCCCCCCACCTTCCCACTCTCACATTCCTCCAACTGCCCACATTCACTCAGCCACACACGCTGGGCCTCGTCCACTGTGTGTGACTGATTCTCAGGGATACATGTGTGGCTGTCACTGGGGCACAACCAAGGCCATGAAAACCAAGAAAAATGGCGATGAATAAAAAACTTTATGGAAATGCTGCAGGATTTTAGCTAAGTATGATGGGCAGTGTAGTAAGAAAACTGTGGTGGTAGATCCATCCGTCCGTCCGTCCGTCCGTGCATCCATCCATCCATGTTTTCAACGTGATGGGAAACTACTGACTAAAACCAGGAAAATGTTTATCGAGGGAACAGAGATTACAACTGGAGTGGTTTCCCCCTGCTGGACCTTAGAATGAAACAGGTTTAAGGGACTGGAAGAAAGCAGTTATATATGGCTCGCATCTCGTTAAGAAACATCAAATCTTTCACTGCCCATGAGGGCATGAGGATATTGTCATCCTGAGAGAAACCACTGTTATCAGGATAAAAATGTTTTATCCAAAGATAAAAGGTGGACTTGGAGGAACTGTGAGTTAATTTAAGAAGACAAACCAGCCAGTAAGGCCATTCCACAACATAGCCCTCAATATAGACACGACTGCGTCTTTAATTTGTTACTGATCTGTATTTATGAGTAACAAATCAAAGGAACACAACAGACTTTGAAGTGTTCATCTGTAAAGCAATTCTTAAGTAGCATCAGCGTTACTTGAGTAAAGACTTAGCGCCTCTGTAGGAAAATAATACGAGGTCATGAGCTCAGAGGGGGAAGCACCTCTTCATAAAGTCACACCTTGGTTGGCTGTCTCCTTTATTCTGGTTTTCTGGGTCGTCGTGGTTGCCTTCATTCTCGCTGTATCTCCGCAGAGGCGTGGACGAGGGTGGGGACTGTTTTCACAGGTCCCACAGGAAAACAGTCAGGAAGTATTACACGAGGCCCCAAACGGGGTGGTGGGGGGTAGCATAAAGCTCTTCCAGGAACTCCCCTTAACTAGCATCTCCTCATGAGCTGCTGTGGTGAACTGTTGGTGCTTTTTGTTTTGATTCCTCTCCAGGTCTGGGACAGTCGCCATAAGTGACTCACTCTATTGGCTGTTGGCTGACTTTGGCCCCTTTTCATCTTAAACTTTTCCCTTTTTTTCCCTGCGAATTTCCTCTTGTTTTTCCAGATACAGTCCGTGGATGAAATAGTGGTGTTATTGTCTCAAAGTTTCCTGGACCTGCTCAAGGTCAGGATCTAGTTGTTTAAGCGTAAGCAGGGGACTTTATAAAGCGCTTGTATTACAGGGTTGATTGCACTGATGCAGGTGAAATCCCCCAACAATACAAAGGCTTGCTTCTCAGCATTAGACAGAGATTGAAGAAACTCGTAGAAGGCGGAAAAGAGACGTCAGCCGCAAGAACCACTGCTGCCATTCACCGAAATGGATAATAGCTGTGCCCCAGTGTGCTTTTGTTTGGTCTCTTTTCAAATCACAGTGAATTCCCCGATCTCATCAGCACACGGCGTATACAGTCATTATTTGTCTGCTGCTAAATCGAGCCCAACAAACTACTGTGGTACCAAACTGAAGAGCATAAAGGATATGAAAATTATAGATATGATTAACCAAGGGGAATCTTCTGGCTCTTAGAAATAGATTTTAATCATGGGATATGAAACAAAATGAAAAACAAAAGGAAGAAGTGGCAGCAGACGAAGCAGCCACAAAGTCAAAAGACAGACACGTAAACTTCTTCTTTTTCCAACAAAGATAATTCAGTTGTTTTAGGAATATGATATCACAGCCGCTGTAGTGTCTGCTTTCAGAGTCGTCACTTTATTCGCAAAGAAGTGTTTGTGCATGTGTCATTACCACAGATGAGTCAGTTCTACCTTCTTGGATTGAGAGTGAAGGACTTTGAGGTGGAGAGTGTGTGGGCAAAAGTGAGAATGATCTAAACACCACCAGATGAAAGCGAGTCTGTGTAAAATCCAGACCCACACGCTTTATAAATACGACCTTGCTGAGCTTTAAAAATACCCAAGTCATGGTGGGTGTACCAAGTATTTTAAGCCCAATAATGAAGAATAAGATGCCCCAGACTTCAATCATATATTGATTGTTTTGTTTAGAATCCACTGAGGTGGTATTCTGAGGCAAAGTCACAAAAACAGGGTTTTTGTCCATCAAATTATTAATTATGTACAGTATGCATCCATTTATGTAGAAGTAACTCTTGACTTTTCTAAACACCCAGGTTCAGACAGTTTTTTCTGCTCAGTAAGGGGATATCTTAATATGGTATACTTCACTGCTGTTTAAACCTTATGTTTGTGAGGGACAACCAATCAGAAGAAGGCTGGCTAAAACAGAAGGCAAGTGTTTCAAACACTGGGTCCTCTATCAGGTAAAAAGGGATCATTATGAACTGTGAATCATGCAGGTACTCTAATAAAGTATAGAAACAAAATTTGGGGTTGTTTGTGTCATTTCCTTTTGTTATCATACAAAGCACAAGGTTTTCTTCCTGTAAATTCCAGCTAACTACGCTCAAGGAACAGACTACAGTATCTCTGAACGTCATCCCCTCTGTTTTCCTGAAGCTAGCTCTTAAAAAAAAAATGGTGAGTCAACATCCTCTCTCCCAAACACTTCAGCTTCCAGCATTCCTGAAGGCCAGACACTTCTGCTCCGCAGCTTTCAGGCGGCCATGCTGGTTTCATTTGCTCTGGAATGGTGGGAGATGAAGACAATATGCTGTACAATATGCTGCTGTGCTGTTCCGTCAGCGTGGACGTGGAGGTTATGTTTGTTCAGCATCTCCTGGGGAAAAAATGTCGTCCAGAACAAGTTGATCC
Source organism: Pelmatolapia mariae (assembly GCF_036321145.2). Taxonomy (NCBI): domain Eukaryota; kingdom Metazoa; phylum Chordata; class Actinopteri; order Cichliformes; family Cichlidae; genus Pelmatolapia; species Pelmatolapia mariae. The sequence goes on along the minus strand of NC_086244.1, from coordinate 9,668,873 downwards.
CCAACACTTCCTGTCTTTGGAGGCAGGAAGAAGTTACAGTCACTATTCTGCGTCTTTGAATTCGAGTGTAGATATGTGGAGGGAGTCTTGATGTGGAAACAACAGTTATAAGAATCAGTTGGGGGTAAAACAGCAAAACATGTGATGGTTTGGGCAAATAATTTAGCTGAAACGTTTTTGTTGTTACAATTTGTGGGAAAGAGTTTGAAACTGAGGCCACTGTGTGTTTAAAGATATAACCTCATGACACTTCCTGCTATTGTGTTTGAGGACTTTCTCTGTCGTTGTGTGCACACTCACAGCTGTCAGGGGTTTTATATAACAGAGACTCAGTTTTTAACCCTTAAACATACAGTATGGGTCAAAAATGACTTTGTCAGTCAGGTTTTTCACGTTCCTCTCATGCTTAAAAACACTATTTTATGTGTGGTTTTTTAAAAGATCTGCATGTTGTTCATTTTTTTAATTTCATCGTTTCCTCTCTGGTTTATTTTGGAGCACTTAATCTATTGTCATCAATTAGCATCACATGCAACATGCCATTGACGTCTTGTTTTGCCGGTCTTCTTTCACATGAAATAATAATAAAGCTTAAAATAAAAATAAAAATGCAAGAATTCAGTAGTTTGAGTTTTTGTCTTTAGCCAATGATCATGCACAAAAATAATATAACCAAGATTTACAAAATAGACTTGATTATTTAGTCTGTGTGACCCAAAATGAGTTGCTGAGGCCATAAACTCAGCAGGAAAGTGCTTACAGAGGTCCAAAGTAAAAGCTATTTTTGCACAGATTTCTATAGGATCGCAGGTATTTTTGCAGCCACGAGTATCACCATCTGGTAGTCTTCAGAGACAATGAAGCTTTAAGGCACTTGTGCATTGACTGCATGTTTTATACTGTCAACTAAACTAAACTACTAGCTGTCTGCAAGGCCTTGCCTGCAATAACTCAAGCCGGTTAACTATACCTGTTAAATGTGATTGTGGTGTTGGTGCTTTGGAGATATATGACAAATATGCCTATATAATAAAATGGCTTCCTGAGTATCTGATTGTATCAATGGAAGGCTAGTATTATATTTGCTGCACTGTATGGACGCAGTTTGCTAACAAAGCTTACTATCCTATGTTTGGCGATAGCAATACTTTAGTGCCACTGGGTGACATCACAGTGATTAAGTACTTCTGTAACATCCAGTATAGATTTTACTAGATTTGAACTTTCTTTGTATTTTTTCTGCATAGGATTTGATATAATTTTATTTCACTATAATTTGAGATGCCTTAAACTAAAGTAAAACATTGTTCAGGCTGAATGGTCAATAGTAAAGTAAAGTACAGAAAGAAACACATGAAAAAAAAGTTACATATGGAGGTTTATTTTGATCTGAGCATTTGAAAACTTCATTTGAACAGCACCTGATTGGAAATCTGACCACTGAACAAAGATACGTTCAGTCTCTTTCGGTAAACCTCCATGTTCGTCGGTTACAGTGGAAGTGGCAGAGGATTAACATGTGTTTCCTTATCTGACTTTTGTTCTCAAACACAATAAAACCATTATATTAATAAAAAAAAAAAGAGGAACCACTTTAAAACTGAACGTTCAGCCTGAGGCCCATCCTACGCCATCTGGACACACACTATGCTTCACTATTCCAAAGATACAGAATCAAGAAAATAACCTGCATATTATTAGATCTAATCCAGACGATTTAGCCTTCCAGATGTAAAGATTTATTCCAGATCTGCTGCAGTAATGATGCTTTGAAAGCAGGACAAAAAAACAGAGATTCAGAGTTTAACCCAAACACAGTCACATTTGTATTGCATTAAAAGAAAGCCTATGATTCATCACATCAGGATGTTTTTACAACCTGCTAGTATATATACACATTATGTACTGAGATAAGCTGCATGCAGCTGTTGTTCCCCAGAGTGGGCAGTGAAGCTAAACGGTCACGAGTGTCTGATACATGAGCGGCAGAGGGAAACAAAAGCATGTTCAATGACGCAGGCTTAACGCCTGTTACTCTTTTAACAGGAAATAAAAATATAGCTTAGAGTGTGGGATGGTGAGTTAAAGCTGAATTTATTTAACGCTGTGATATGAAGTGATGATGAAAAGGAAGTGTTGCTGTAGTAACTGTTTGTGTAGACAGTCTGGCACGTATGCAAACAGTTTCAACCTCAGTTACCTGCTTCCCTGCAATAAAACAAATATTGTCACCTCCAGAGCTTTGATATCCATCCTCTACCTAAAACGTACCTGTGTGTCAACCACATAACATGGAACTGGATTCTAACAGCTCACAAAGTCCCTTTCTTTCACCCAAAAGAACATAAACAAAAACATTACCCTATAATGGGACAGTTTATCAGCTCATTTGGCATTGCCACTAAGTTAGATAAAAGAACTGGCTAATTTTTAGCAGGAGAGCCACAGATGCAATATCGCATGTTGATCTTTAAAAACACTGGATCCATTATGCAGTATCTTTCATCAAGCTTTCTCTGCCTGGTAAATGTCCCTCAAACGTCTCTCAAAGTTTGTAATTTGTTTTCTAAATGGGAAGCAGACTAAAGGTTTCTGGCACAGGTTCACCTGTTTCTAAGAAGAAGATGTCTGAGTAGGTCAAAACTCCAGGGTCAGTAGCGTAAAGATGAACTTTGTTGTGAGATGAGTGTTTTGTGTGGCGCAGGTTTCTTTTGTGCACTAAAGGGCAGCTTTCCCCCCCATAAATTTAATGCAAATACGATACAATTGCAAGGCTTATATTACATGATATAACCACGTGTTTCCAATACACCATGTATGCAGAAAACAGAATTAATTTTCTGCCAGAAACGTCTTTACTTTGATTTGTATTGTCAGCGTTTAAATCTTTCAACTGTTCTGTGTTACAGCCCTGAAAAATCAACAGTATAACACGCAGCTCACATGACATTCTTTTTCTTTTTTGTATACAGGTAGACGATGAAGTCGAAAAAGTTTCCAGAGTGGGATAAAAAAAATAATAATTTGTGAATTTCTTCTTGAATACTTATCTCATCTGCTTCCTCTGGCCTGCGTAGGTGTGTGTTTGATCAGATTTTTCACCAGCTGCTGCAACAAATGCAAACAAACACATCACTTTCATCAGATGTCTTGATTGACTGTCGTATGGAAACACATGATATTACATTTCTTGTTTTGTTTTTTTTCCCAGCCGTGGTTCGCCTACTGCAAACCAGCGAGAGAACCACAGACAAGATATAAAAACATAAACATATGAAAATTTCAGTAGCTGCAAATTCCCTACTTTTGAACACTCCCATCAGTCTATCAAACAAAAACAATCTCAGAGGCTTTAATATGTACTTCAAGTTGCTGTTTGCATATTGTCATTAATCTTTTATTCTAAGGAAACGGTTACTTTGGGATGAAATGTGTATTATTTTTAAATCTTTCAAACCCATACAGCTACAGACCAAGTTTTAAAAATTAAACATCTGCACACTTCCTAAATAGAGTTTCTGGGCTGTTCTTTAACAAGCTGTTGGGGTTAAAATTGTGAACCGTACAGGAAAGGGGCAGATAAAACCACAAAATGACGATAGAAGAGACGACTGAAGGTATCAGTACCCCGCTGCTGGGAAACCAAATGCAAAAGTTTTATCTGATATGCAGATTATGATGCGATTTCAGCGATTTGCATTTATTTAGCTGTTCCGTTGTTGAAGCTGACGGACACTCAGGTTTGCAATAAAGCTGAGTCATCTTAGTCACGCTGGGCATGTTTCGCCCTTTGGTCCTCAGTGTTACTCCTTTTTTTATATTTTCTAGGTAAAGGACAATTTCTGTCTTCTTTATTTCAGACATCATTTCTCAATATTGCACGTTACCTGTTCTCTCGCTCTCCCCATTAAACACACACGCAGACTGCCAGACAGATGAATATGTAGATGCATGCATACCTATAAAGCTGGGGGTTGTTGTTTTTTTCAAACCCTGCCTTGAGTTTTATTCTCTTATCTTTAGGGTGGATTTCCGGCACATTTGTTACCCACATCCTTTGCCGTGACGGCCCACATAAGCTCCTGCCCTCGTAACACACACAACTTACCACCCCCAGTTTCTGAGATTAAAAACTTCCTCCTTTTTTGATGATATTTGTGCTTCAGAGAGGCTGGTATATTGCGTGAGAACAACATTAGTGGTTTTGTCTGGAGTCTCGTCTCTGCAAATTAGTAGCTGTGTAAGTGCTAAGCTAAACTGCTTCCTCATTATTAACCATCAGCACACTGATCCAGCATTTGAACCTGAGGGCACTAACGGCCAATCAGACGCCACAGCATATAGCATGATTGAGAAATAGCACTCTGGTCTGAACTGTTTCACCACACAGGCTCAGTTCTGTCCTACAGGCCCTCCCGCTTCCCTTTCTCAAATGTTCATTTTCACAACTGACAGACGGGAAGAGGACTCGTCCCCCAGGCACATTTTGTTCTACTCTGTCTTGAGCTACTTTCAGCTGGTTTGAAAAGTCTAACTCTACAACTGAATTTGCATGTAAAGGGACACAAAAGGAACGTGCATATGCATGAGGGGTCAGTGGAACTTTTTCCCCTCTGATCTCCAGTCTTAAAATTAACAAGGCTCCAGGACTAAGAATGAAAAGCTCAAAACTAGAATTAAGTAGATAAATAAGTACAGCAAGGCCGGAGACAGCATACTTTTTTTATTTAGGCATTTTTGTTTCGGGTGTGTTGTGATGGCTATTTGTTATTGCTGGAGTAATGAGCAGTGTATGAGGAACTATTAGAGGCATTATTCAGAACTAGTTCAGTGCTCGACTGGGGAGAGTGTAGTGCTGGTTTGTTTTTGTAGCAGCAGTTTACAGATGTCCATTAAAACTCTCGCATGCACGCAATAAGTAACAAAAGTTACATGTGGCTGTGCAGAAGAAGCATATTGTGGCTTTCAGCAAGTGACTGAACTCACAGGAAACCAAATACAAGACAGAAATAAACCAGAATAAAAACATTTTCAGCTATCTTTGTCAGAACCAGTTTCAGTTTGAAACTGTAAGAGTGCATAAAACGTTAGCTTTTTTTCACACCCCTTAAAGAGCCTGTTTGAGATTTAAGACTTGGCTTTAGGGTAAAAGTCAGAAATGCATTTAGATGAGAGTTTTTGAATGTCCACGCAAAGATAGCCAAGCAGCCATGTCTGTGTATGCATGCACATCCCTCCACACACAAAGTGGTGTAGGCAGAAAGTCTCTCAAGGGCAAGGGTGTCAGACCCACTTTAGTTAATGGGCCACTTACAGCCCAATTTGATTTCAAGTGGGCCAGACCATTAAACCTATTGTGTGACAGCCTACCTTTCTTTCAGTGTGAAGAAGTGCATCCATTTACAGTAATGATTAAAAAAAAAAGCGCCTGACATGAAAAATATATAACTGTAATTTTAACAGTATTTCCTAATGCACATGCATTACAGTTTAACGTCTATCTACAAAGCCACAAAATCTTCTCAGGTAGAAGTTTTTGGAACTCTGCAGCAGATAAGAAGGGAGTCTCTGCTCTCAACAACAGATCACGCTGCCTGCTGAAAGTACACTGCATCCCAAAGGACTCATCGCCCCTGCCCATCAGCTGTTTGAATGTCAGCCCTCAGGCAAACATTTCAGGTCCATCAAAGCATGCACTGCACGATTAATCTCAGATCCATCACACTGAGCTCTTCTCTGAAATCACCCACACTAAAATCAATAACACATCAAATCTACAAGCACCCAAGGCCACACTATTTATTGTTATTTCTTGTTTACTATATATACACAATTTTCTTACACAAGTGCAATAAAACTGCTATAGGCATTTTTACTATCTTAAGCATACAAGAATATATGGAACTGTGTGTGTGTGTTTTGCTGAACAAGCATGCTATTTTGTCTTCTATGCACACCTGAGCTACATTTCTAGGTAGTGTGCAGGATTTCTTTGTGCATTTTTTACACATTGACAATAAGTGAATCTGAACAAGCGCAGTATTTTACCCTTTGAGTCAAAGACATTCTCAAGACCTAGAAATACATTTCAGGCCAAGAGCTGTAAAACTGAAGCTATTATTGACTTAGCATAATTATCATGCTTTCTGAGGTTATTAAGCAATTAGTATTTAGTAATCTAGAGTGGGGGTCGGTTCTCACCTTCAGGCCACATGTCTGACACCCCTGGTCTGGAGGGAACTCACATTAAGTATGACAAGAATAGGACAAACAGTTCACACATACACACACAACTGAAAGTTCTCAATAATGCCTTTAAAGGCATCTCACAAGAGCTGGCCCCAGAGGTCATTTCCAGATCTTGCAGTCTATAGAATCACCGGACTTCACCTCAAGTGACATCGTGCTACATACATTAGCGGGTAGACTGCTCCCAGTGGCCCATCATCTCACACTTCAGATGCAGTGAAGTGGAAATTTAAGCTAGAAAAGTCTCATGTTCCGCGTTGGAGGTCTTTTTTTTTTTTTTTTATTGAGTAGAAACATCTTGAGACAAGGCGTGATATATATATAAAAAAATAAAACCTGGAAAATATTCTGTTAATTTCTCTTTATTCATGTACCTGCATCACCTACTTCCAATTCTGAAGCTGCTTTTCCACTTAAACATTGTAAGGGAAGAAAATTTATAATCCAGCTTACTAAGAATTGTCATAAACTATTGTGACAGTAGAGATGGCAGTTAAGTATATTAGTAATTAGTTCAGGAAGCAAAAGAAGCAGAAACTGAAGCAAACCTGTCAAACCCACTTGTGCAAAGGCTAAAACAAATTCTCCACTTAGTCTTTATGTCAACAGCAGTCTTTAAGCTTGTGGGTGTCATGCAAATATTTGCAACAGCAACCACACGCCTAGCCTAATCTCCTGTGGTGTTAATTGCTGAGCATCAACTGAACCCTGCTTGTTTGGGCCCCACATCTCTGTTATATAGCTCTTCCACACATTGTGCACTAAAAACAATTATCTTGACTAATTAAACCCTCGTTACACATTTGGCCCATTCACTCCAACCCCATATTTTAAGCACCAGCACACACGCATAACAATCCTTTATAACGATGTCCTTTCCACTGCTTTTCCTTCTCACTAGAAAAACGAGGATGAGAGAGCCTGGCTTTGACACATGTCCACATACCATCGCTCACCAGCATCGTCACTCCTAATGCATCTGTGAACGAGCAGCAGAGGACAAAAGGGATCAACCCAACAGAGCCAATGAGAGAGTGACCACCATGACCTCATGGGTCAGCTGGGAGCCAGGAATGAAAAGACTCCAAGCGACCCCCGCCCAACAAACGCTCACACACCCCAACACCCAGCGAGCCTTTGGACAACTGAAGCCGCCATGGGAATATGGTAGTGTGGAAGAGTAGGAATCAGCATTCGCCTGCAGGAGCTGAAAGAAAGCGGTTGTGTTTGGAATTCTGGGTCATGCCTTTCTCTGCACATTCCTCACTATTCTCGCAACAATAAACTGTGTCAGAGCAGATACAACAGCTTCCATTCTGGATATCTCACACCACAAAAAAAGCCTAAAGCATCCCAAGCCGCACGCTAACCTCCAGAACTCGGCTGATAACATTCTTAAACGGTGGAAGAGTTGTGAAATTATAAAGGCTTACTATATTTAAAAGCATCACATGGAGCAGAGCACATCTCCACCAGGGGAAATTACAGATTGTGTGTACACTCGGGGTCTTGGCACTAATTTAAGCTTGGCAGCTACAATTCCCACAAACAGTTGTGGCTTGGGGAGGAAAATAGCTTTTCAAGCAAGTTCTGCACAAAATAATACGCATATAATCATCAGCCACAGGTTTTATTTTTGGGAACCGTGACCTCGAGTAGAGAAGATAAAATATGATCAGCCTGAGTCATCTGAAGTCATTATCAAAGTTGTTTCTTACAAAATGTTCTGCAACGCAATTACAATGATCATTGGTGTTTTATTCAGCTGTCAAAATTAAACTTGTGCATGCAGTACAAACTGGGACATCCTTCATTCTGAACATAAACTGAACATGCAAAAATAAATAAATAACTTAGAACAAACAAAAGAAAAAAACAACTTATGTACAGCCATAAAACACTGAATGCTACTGAATGTAGCTAAATGTCCATTGGTCTACCCATTTAAACAGGAAGAGGTGCAACTACAGAACCAATACACTTTGGTCTTACATTCTTCACTCTTTGGGGCTGCTTGCTGTTTTCTTTGGCACTTTAGTTTGGCAGTAATTATTACTTTAAGTCTTTAGTTCTGCTCTCTGTGAACAGTTCGCCGCTCACAGTTTGCTCTCCTCCTCCTCCAGTGGTCGGTTCAAGCCGGGGATGAATTTGAGGAGGCGTCTGCGGAAGCTTTTCTGTTTGGGCTTCCTCTGCAGCGTGCCTCCCTGCTTCTCCCCCGGAACGGACGACGATGACGACGACGAAGATCCTTTGACGTAGCTGCGAGTACTGGCGCTGCGGGTCAGCTGCGTCTTGGGCGTTGAAAAGAACTCGCTGGTTGGCCGGAGGCGCTGCAGCTTCGGTAACTGTTCTTTCTTTTTTTCTGCACTGTCAGAGTCCACGCTGCCATCCGCCTGATATATGCAGGTTTGGTAGAGAGGGTCATCCTCGGTGGCCGTGCTGAGAAAGCTGGCGCTGCTGCTGGTGCTGCCTGTGCAGTGCAGGGCTCTCTGAAGCGCAGGGCTAGGAGCGCCGAGGCTGCCGTACACACCGGCTGACTCCAGGGACTCATACAAGGCAGCGTCACTCATTACTATACCTGCGGTGAAGAAGGGCAGCGTGAGGACATGGGAAACTGACCAATTGTAAAGAAAGCATGAATGATAAATGAAAAACACCGCTTTAATTTTCTGTGAGTCTTGTTTGCTTCATTTTGCACAAGCGACCACCCGACTATAGCAACGAGCTGTTTGTTTTCTACTATGTAATCAGGACTTCCTGCAAAGCAGCAGTCATACACATCCTGATTCTCTCCCCCTCAAGGAGGTAATGTGATTGGTACAGTTTGTTATCAGGATGACATAAAATGTTCTGGATACATGTACATGAACTTGTTTTTAATTAATTTATGGTTTGTTTTTTACATTTGGGATTTAGTGTGACCTAGAATTTGACTACATTTTGGAATCTTGTCTGGATGTGGAAAAAGTACTAATAAAGTAGAATAGAAGAATGCAAACTCTGTATGCATGTACGAGTTGAGCTGCACAAGGCCAAAAATCACCTACCATGAACAAGGCGCTGCTCCTGCACCATCAGTGAGCGATATTCATCCCATTTCTCATGAAGCGTTTGCTAAAAGACAACACAAGATATTGGAATTGATTACAAGAGGAAAACAAAACAAAACACAACATACATACAGGAAATCCAGCACCCTCATATGCAACCTTTAAAAGCAATAAAGCTAGATCATCTGAGTCCACACCACAGGTGTACTAAACTAAAAAAAAAATAATAATAATAAAAATAAAAATCCGGTGCCAGTTTAGATCAGTGCTTGAGCAGGCAACCAAGTGGCCTTCACTCATTTCACTTCTTTTTTTTTTTTTTTTTAATCTTTTCATAAATGAGTCAACAACCACGTCACATTTATTTACACATTAACATTTACTTCATCTTGTGCGTCAAACGTGGCGTGTTCAGCAGCAGGTTGCCGTGTTTTAAAATGTTGGTTTATTCTCTCACAAGGCAGCTGTGTCGCTGAGGATTAGAAAAAGGACAGCTGCTGTAATCTTGGGGGAAAGCTCGCTCACTTAAGGCCACTTCACAGGCAGCTCGAGTCAAGAATGTGTGCAGCCATCAGTGGGCCTGCTGCACAAACTGCTAATGTAACAGGTGGCGGTGCTGCTGGAGGGACAGGTGTGGAGGGAGGGAGGTGTGGTGTCTATATCCAGCATGTAACTTAATGTTTAAGCGGGTGCGCGTGTGTGAGAGGCTGCTGGACGCTCATCCGTTCTGACTCACCACTGACAAACAGTGAAAAACTCACCTTTAGATACTGCAGCCGGGCCTCTAGTTCGGCTTTTCGAATTGAGTCACTGTAAACCGTCTCCAGCCTTTAAACGAAAAACCAGAAGGCAGTAGAGTTAACAGGCGTAGCAGGAAGCACATAAAAACTACAAGGGCAGAAAACAGTGATTTAAAAAAATAAATAAATAAAACTTGACCATATGAAAGGCTCTTTTCATAAAGTTAGCAACAGGAACGGGTTTGGTTTACAAGCAAGGGGGGAGAACAAGAAACACACAGTTTCCACTTAAGTGCCGCAAATCTGTTCAAATAACATGAGCGAGAGAACATACAGAGCTCGTTTTCACTCTAACAGCTTTTACTGACTTGAACTGTAAGTATAATTTGATGATGTCAGTCTGTAAAGTGTGTCTACACTGGCGCTCTGATGCGGTTCGCCTCACTTCTTCTGCATCAGCTCAGAGAATCTTACACCATGCTAACTTTCCTTTTAATCTTTTACAAGCAGAGAAGGGGGTTGAAGAAGACTGTGTGGTTCAAATTAAAAACTCCCACTCAGCACACCGACAGATAAGGACTCTAAACGGCGAGGTGCCAGATAATAAAGCTGAGGCAGACAAATTATTCTAAGAGAGTTAAACGAGTACAATACGGAAGGATTTAAGAAGTTAACCTCAATTATTTTTCAAGTTTTTCCTGGACTCCAAAAACAGAAATAGCATCTTCTGATTGTTTTCCTATCCTACTGAACATTTATGCAAGTGACAATAAAAGCAAACTGGCACGTTTCATGCCACTGCAAATGTTTACCATCTGCATTGTTAATGAAAAACTGTAACTAACATCTTTCATGTTACCTTAACAGAATTCAGGATGTACCGCCTCTCTGATGTTAATCTCAAAACCAAAACGGCACTTTTGTGAGAAATTATTCTCATCTTTCCTGATTTGGCCCTCTGTTAGCTTTCAAACTTATTTGGTTTCTGTTCCCATGTGAAACACATTCACTTTTGTTTTTTAAGTTAGAGAGGTGAACCATGAAGTGAGCATCCTGTCAGCTCTATCAACCGTTAAGCCACCGCGATGAGCTGAGCATACTTATTAACAAATTCTGAGGAAAGTGTTTTGAAGCCACTGTTGTTGGGTTTTGTGAGTCTGTGTACCTGAGTGAGTTCCCACTGGCTCTGATGAGCTGAACGATTTCCTTGTGTCGAAACCCCTCCACGGTGGCCTCGTTCACACTTGCGATGGTATCCCCTGCACAAACAAATATACAAACATGTATGTTAGCCAGCCGCGCCTCACGAAGCAGCCAGATGAGGCACGCTTCTGAATGAAACCTCAACACATGTGCAAGACAAATGTGGGAGGACTAGTTCGCGTCTTCGTGGCATATGGCTCGTCACAGGACCGCAGAAAAGCGTTTATTTGGCATTAAACCGTTTACATCTGGGTAGCTGTAAAGTCGCGTATGTCACAAAGTTCTACTTCAGTTTCATCAAAGCAGGAAAAGATGTGGCGTGGATACTCATGTGACAGCATCTTTTGTGAGATTTTAGCCTACTTTGACCTTTCAAAAAAAAGGAAAAAAAAAAATCCCCACTGCGATGAAGTCATTGTGTTCACAGCAAGACGGAGAGTGGGGGGGACAATGGAGCGAGTATGCAAGGAATTTAGGAAGTGAAACTAAAGTGACAGAAAGAAAATAGGCGGTAAGAGCAGCAGCACATAATCTCCTTCCCTCTTTTTTTGACATAATGGAAACATAACACTGGGTGTGGACAGCTTGTGACTGACCAATCACAAGTTTCAAAGAGTGAGACATTTCACAGTTCACTTGAAAAAATATTTTCTTGTCTTTCCCCAGTCCTCTTAAACACAAAATATGAATGCACTTAATGGTTTAATTAATTAGTTATAACACATTAGCCGTTTGTAATTTTGACTTCTTTTTCTCATTTTTTTAATTCATTTTATTTTGCTTTTTAAAAAGGAAGCCAGACATTAAAAATATCACTTCCTTCAAAGTTAATTTGCTTTTGTGTCATTTGCCACGCTGGTGAGGAGTAGTCGATCACCAGCTTGTTTGTTGACTGGGAAAAATGAGTAGGGATACAGTCTTGTTTGTGCTTCCCTAAACAACAAACAGAAACTCACGAGTGCTTATGTTGACGCACGTTACACAAGCGTCAGCTGGCACACAACGACCTGAACCGAAGCCTCGTGTCACGCTCGCTTCCCCTCGAGTCTATTTCAAGTTTTTCTCCAGGTTATTTTAGGCTTAAATACAGCTCAGATAAAAAGAGGAAAACATACAGAAGGGGGAAGTTTGCTTACCAACTTTAAGTCCTGCTTGCTGAGCCGGGCTGTCATTGTGGACCTTACACACAAACGTACACATCTCTACAGAGTTTTGGTCCTGATGGTGAAGACCGTAAGTCTGAAGGAGACAGAAAAATCACACTGAATAAAAGGACCTCGCACACACACACACAAAAAACTTTCCCAGGCTAGGTGCCGTCTTATACGTGTTGTAAAAGAATGTGGCAATGCTGAAAAGCCACTGAATAACCGGCAGAGGAAGTCATGACAGACAATGCAGGAAAGAAGATATCACTGAACACGCGGAGATGTGACGCAAAGAAGCAAATGAGGTTTTCTTCCTCTTGTCTGATGAAACATGCCCGGTTGATGCGCGACACTTAAGTTATTTTAATGCCCCGCTCATCACAGATTACAAATCAACTACTATACAGCACTAAATGTCAAAAGGAAGTACTGTAATAATAATTTGGAAAGCTACAGCTATAAAGATAATAAAACACAAAAAGACAAATTACAGTTGTAAAAACTCTTACTGTTCTATCATCACATGACCAATTTCATAACCAGTTGTTGGGTTTTATTAACTGCTACAAGTGAAAAGTGACAAGATTGGCAAAAAAAAAAAGTAATATCAAAAAGTAATTGCTGTAAACTACTCAAGGGTAATAAATGTCCTCTATAACAAGTACTATTTACTTTTGAAAACTTCAATCTGACTCCAGGATATTGGGTTGTATTTGCTACTTTAACCTAGCCACATGACGTGAGCATTACTTAAACTCAAAGGCCAAATATTTTGTTGTTCTGGCAACCGTTTTTGTAACTTCCATACATATTTGCATGCTCTTCCTCGTTTCTGTCACCACAGCTCCTCTACAGAAGGTCAGGCCACTGCAGAACATAGATAGACTTCCCCTAGTAGCAAAACTGTTAGTCAGCATGCTGCTGCTGAACGAGCTTCTACCTTACAAAGAAAACCAATTTCCAGCTGAGAGAAAAAAGAAAACGAAGCATCTCATAAAATAAAATTCAAGTTATAAAGGCTATCTGCTCCCGAATTCAGCCTGACAGATTGTATCCTATTCAAATCAGCCTGAGCCTGCTGCTCGTTTCTTTCTCACGCAACCATGCAAATATTGTTTCAAATGCAAATATCACACTGATGTGCTCGATCCTCGGCTCCCAGTATTAACAGAGCAGACAGCGAGAGAAAAAAAAAAACAAAACAAAAATTTGTCTTTCTCTGTCTCTTTCTCTGAGTAGCATCAAACTTGTCCTCATGATCTCACTTCCTTCTGGTCAGGAAGGGTGGGAACGTGCAGCAAAAATCCAGAAATAAAACAATATAGTTATATCGCTTCCTCAAAGAAGTACTTCAGTCCAAGAAGTCTAAAAAGACCGCCAAAGCACGATAATGTGAAGATGTACTCACACGCTTTAATCATTTAGCAAACTATTTAAAGAATGAGGTCTGAGCAACAGAGCCGATATTGTGAGGTAGGGAGCTTCAGGGCACATGAGCGAGATCAGAGACAAACTGAGGTCAAAAGTGAAAAGTTTCTGTCTGCTGAGCAGGGCAGAGCGGGGCAGGTATTACATGGAAGGCATGTGAATAAACCACACTGCTCAAAATACAGATGCTAGGAGAAAAAGTAAAAATAAACATCTCCACAGTCATGGGATTAACATCAACGGGTTTATTGATGTATTGACTGATGTGTGACCTTTCCTACACAGAACAGGATGTACAAGCTTCTGTCACTTAGGTTTTATCATGTGTGAACAGAGATCGTGGCGGATCGTGAAAGTGTACTCGAGAAGTTCAGAAATCCACTCCAACCCCCCAAATATCACTCCCAAACTTACCTGAATCTCAAAACCAAATGCCTCCTCTTCTTTTTTCTCCAGGACCACCACTTTCCTAAAATAAAATGATAAAAGGAACATTTTGTCACTGTTAACAGGTCAAACTCTTCTCTGGGTTTGCTGCAGCCAGCGCTGCTTCTTTTATGTTTTTAAAGGTAGCGGTGCAGAGACCAAGTGATGGTGTAAGAGTCAGGTCGGTCTAACAGTTGATGCCTACTTCTTTTTAGTCTTAAAGGAGGTATTCACCTTCTGATTCAGTTGTAGAATCAAGAAAAATAAAAAGGGTAACCGGTACAAACAATCTCAATAAACAATGGGCAAACAAGGGGGGGGGGGGGTTGTCAAGGGTGTACCCAATTATAGCTGGAATCAGCTCCAGCAACTCCACGACCCTGAATGGGACATTTAGTTATGACAATGAGCGGATGAATGTGTTTTATTCTACAATTTGGACAAAATAGGACATTTATAGATGTTGCCTTGAACACTAGGATATAGTTAAGGAGAAGTTTTCACTGTTTCCAATACAGCAGAGGCATAAATGTCCTTTCCTTTTTTAAATTTGATGGGGGTTACATGAACCACAATCACAGTTTTTTAGTTTTATCTCTAAACTCGTAGTCTTCAAAGCCAGTAGTTGCTTTAGTTTCTGTAATTTATGCAATGGTGTATGCTTATATTAGACATGGTCAGTTTGAAAGGATAAGGTCAGGGTATGACACTGTATGATGTTAAAGAGCGGGGATATCCCTTAGAGGCTTATATCACCTTTCTGTCAATAAAGGTTGACAAACAGTGTGTGGAATTTTTTTTCCGACTTCTTAAATTGAAGCAGGTCAGATAAAGTTAGAACCACAAGATCGAAGTGGGGGAAGGGACCGTGAAGTAGGCTGCCCAGAATGAGATAAACTATGGTGCAAATCTATTCTAGCACAGTCCAATAATAAAAGTATGGCTTATGGTTTTAGAGGTTTTATAGATCGTTCGAACATAGCTTAACGATGTTTATTCTGACTCATCCATAAAACAGCCTTTTATGTACATCAAACACAAAATTCAAGAGGAAGGAGGAGTGAAAGTCAGCAAGAGGTTAATGTCTGTGTTTTTCTGCATCCTTAACTAAACTGCATAACAAAACAATGCCACTGGCTGCACAGGACTTCCTCTGTATGCAGGAGCATGTGGACGTCACATGCAGACGTACAGTAACAGTACAACGGCCTGTTGGAGTGAGGCTCAACGAGGCGCAATGAATATTTATAATCTCCCTTAACAATGGCTTTAATCAGTGATCCCCCTGTTTGAACGACTGCCATTCACTCTGATACGAGGCTGCTCGCCCTGAATCATTTTTCTGAGGAAGATACCACCGTGAAAGAATTCATGTGAAGGCACAGTAAGAGGGAAAAAATTAAAAAGTCCAAAGAGAAATATCAGAGAAAGATGAGGGATGTTGTACCTTTGTGGTTCTGGCGTCTGCGTAAGGGGTTTCCACTTCTGTAAGCCGCCACCCTGCAAGGAGAAAACGAAACAAGATGTGAAGCATGTCACACACCTGCGTAGCTTCAAGTTTACTCACGAGGATTTCCCCCCCCCGGGCATTTCCTAGGCACACCTACTGAGCACATCAGCGATCAGCAGCCAGTCCATCCAGTCGTCTCGAATAATGAGCCAAGAGTGTTTTGGTATTCTTAAGCTACTTAACCAGCATACCAGCATAGAGATATTGTTGACGAAACCAGAAATGCGTGACTGCTGCTCTGTTTACTCATTACATCAAAACAAGAGTTGCACGCATACCTACAAGCATAACAGCAAATTGGCTGCCTTCAGGCACAAGCTGTCAACCAATCTAAAAACTGCAGCGCTGTTTACACCAAGTGCAGTCTATTAAAAGAAGCAAATAAGACACAGAGGTGAGCACCGAGCACAATAACAGCATTGAGAGAAAAGCCAACTCACCAGCAGGAGCAGTTCAGGTCCCTGCCCCACCTAACTGTGTAAATAAGGCAGGTATCTGTCCAGAAGGCTCCACTAAAATCACTTGAATCAATCCACCTCTGTTCCAGCTCAATCATTTTCAATCCCGCTCCAATGAAAGGCTTCTTTGTGCTACAGTCTCTCCGGGTAGTAAAATGTTGCTTTCTTTATGTCCCAACACTTACAGAATTGACCCAGAGGAGTCTCAATGAGTGCATTTATTCCCAAATACCCAGAGAGACCAACAGGGGTGGCTCGAGCAGGATCTCCATCCCAGAGTGTACACAATGCTGTGTTGTAACCCGTCGCTCTAGCGTATGTGTGTGGGTTTAACTGTGCCTCAGTCACAACGGGACACTGTGAAAGGAGTTTTTCCAACTGATGTGCTCTTTGGGCAGAAAACTCCAAAGCAAGTTGAGTAACAGAATTCACTTAAATCAGCTTCATGAGAGGAAAATAAAAGCGACTGATGCAGTAGCCAAACAAATTTACAGTATAAACACTAAGCATTACGCAACATGGACTAAAGGATGAGGGCTGTCTGAAACCGTTCCTCAAATCCAGACTAATATGTAGGCCACGGGTTAAAATCATTTCCTCTGAAATAAGAAGACTCGGGGCCAATTTATAACCAATCAGATCACGATCAGCCACAACATTCAAACCACGGCAGGTGATGTGAATAACAATGATCACACTGATCCTCATACTGACCCACCCCCACCTACCTGCCCCAAAGTCAACGTCTGTCCCTAACTGCAAAACGGCTCAGGGAAGGAAGGAGGAAGAAGACAAACAGCCCGAAGGGAAAGATCCGGGCAGGTGATCTGCATGCTGTGACTGACTGCTGTAAGTTTTAAACAAATAAGCACGTCCCTCCAGACTGTAGCGCATCCTGTAGCTCTGATGCAACTTACTGTTAAAATGACTACAGTGACAAACTTTCTATGAATCATCAAATGCAAATTTGCTTTTGTAACAATCTACCTGTTCTCATCTAAAACTCTTATCAGTCATGAGTTTCAGAAAAATGTGTTTAATCTTAGAGATCACTTTCATCTAGATAAAGATTTTAAGGTAGGATGATAATTTCAGGTATAAAGAACATGGGCGAAGTCTGTTTCATACAACATAAGATTTAGAGCCTGGGTGGGCACCCTTGCCCCTAGATGGGCTGCTATAAGATGTCCTGTGTGGCGCCGACCAGCCACTCACTGGATACAATAACCTGATAACCCTTTTAATAAGCTTACACAGTCTCTGCTTAAATAATAAATAATAAAAGGACTAATAGGAAACATACAGAAATTACTGTGTAAGCTTATTACACTTAAGCAAATGATTTTTGCCTTGAAAGTTGAAAAAGCACTGAACAAATTTAATAAAACTTTAATGAGTTTACCTGCCAAAAAATAAACTTTTGCAGGTACATTCAGCTAATAAACTTTTAACAGGAACAGTAGCAATACCTTTTTGTAGTTTCTGGGCAGCGTCCCCCCCGAGTAAGCCAGGGTCTTGTAGTTGTAAACCTCCGAGGAGTTGCTCGGTGTGTCCATAGTCCTGCAGCTGTCCGACTTTGACGAAGGGAAATAAATGTCGTCTTGAGATGCGGGACCGCTGTCCGGTCCGTTGGAGTTCACCTTCTTCAGCCTCCTGAACGTCATTGTTGTTGAAAATGAAAACTGAAAAAAGTAAAAATAACTTTCTTGGTGTCCTCCCACAGAGTCTGAAACCTGCCGAGGGAGATGCTGACCGAGTTTGGAGCTTCAGCGTGGAGTCAACTACAATTTCTCTTGTTTCCTTTGAATAGTTTGGAGGCGGGGACTGTTTTGAGGAACACAAATGAGTGCCAATAGCGACAGAGACTTGCCTCCTCCGCGGTGCCTTCAAGTGCACCTCGGATCTTTTCTGTTTCGTATTGAAACAACAGCAAACAGTGTTCATCAAGACAAAAATAAATAAATGCCATTAGTTTCTTACCTGAAAGAAAGAAAGTCGAAAGAAAATCAACCAGTAGGTAAAAAATGTAATCCAAAAATTCCAGACAAGAAGACGGAGCTTCCGCTTATTTACTTTTTATATGGTTGCAGACTAAATATTTTCACTATAGGGACAACTGATAGGACAAAACGATACTTCTGATTTTTTAACAGACCGAAAATAGAATATCAGACAAAATTATCAGCTGAAATACCTCAGCTTCTCATACTAATTGGTAGCAGTTTGAATGTTGGATCACCCACTTCAGCTTCCTTCTGTCTTTAGAAATCTTAATGACTCTTTGCCAAAAGAGATTAAGCCTGCTGCAAATGAGTGCTGGATCTGAACCCAGGCAGCACGTCCATTTGGATGGATTTAAATCCTCTGATAAGGTGACGCAGGAAGGTTTTCATTTATGTTTATTACCAGTGCATGCATTATGAATCAATCCAATATAATAAGTTGACTGATGATTTTCTATCCTTTTGTTAAAAGTTAAAAAACGATTCTGCTTATTTTTTCTTTAATAACATTGAAAAGCTGCTTTGAGTATTTGCTCATTCATCAATTGGGGTTATTTCAAATGAGAGAGAAGCTGCAAAAAAGCAAATGTGCCTTGCAGAAATAATCGTGTGTAAATTTCATTAGAAACCTGGGGTCTTACATAATGTTCTGTGTGGCCGACTGTTTGCATTACAGTTGTGTAAACCTTTGTGACCACCAGCCATTGACAGAGTTTCCACAAGTGTGTCATCATGTTAGTGCTCACACTGCTGTGAAGGCAGCATTTGTTGCTTTCAAACCAACCTTTAGTTGCAAATTTAGTGTTTTTATTACTCATTAAAATTCAGCAGGGGGAAATCTGAACAGATTATTGATCCGTGACACTAAACAGATTAATCTCTAAGATAAAAAAAAAAGTCAAAAGTCTTTCCCAGAGAGAGACTTTGATGAGAGTATGACCCAGGACTAAAAAAAGTTAGCAATGCCCCCTTGTGGTATGTAAAAATTATCGAATTGTAAGAAGTACAAAACAAAAACTGAAGTCCAGGTGATTTATTAAAATCTTTACACGGTCACTTATTACATCAACATCCTCCTGATATACTGGAATGATATGATTTATAAAGCATTTAAATAAAAATAAACATGTTTAAACATATCTTAACCAATAAGTTCGAATTGAACTCATCACAAATTACAAATTAAAATCAACATATCTCAGCTTTATGCCCTCACACTCATACACGCTCACTGATGCACACAAACACATGCACACACATGGGAACAGCAGGCAGTGAATCAACATGCAGCCTCTTTGCTATTCCCAAAAACACTTTCAAGTATCTTCAACATCACTGAAATATAGCTTTGTCTTTTCTTCTGTCTTGGTTCCAAATTCACACAAACATATTTCTGACTTTCTTTAAAACAACAACGAAACAGCAATACTACATGGTCTATGCTCAAAGTGCATGCCTGTATGTTCGTCTACCTAAGCCACAATGAAGAGAACAGCTAATAAAGGCACATGGAGCTGAATACTCTACTCTTCGCATGATATTCAGCTTGCTTTAAGTTTCTACAGAGCAGCACTTCCACTTAGCACTCACACAGCAAGTGTTGAGTATTGATAGAAAACACTGAGAAAATTTGGTCAGAGTCATTTTTGCCACAATGCAAACTTATCGTACCATAACATTTGTATTTGTATCATGCCATGCTTAGTTTATGTGTTACAGTAATGCAGAACTTTTGAAATAGTTATCCTAATTTTGACTGTCACAATGCAGTTTTTCTACAACATACACATCCAAACTGATTTTATGTTACAAAGAAAAAGAGTCAGTTGTCTATATACAGCAAACACTTGCATGTCGTCAGTCTGTTTCATTTGAAAAAGCCAGATGGTTTGGCCGGAGGACCCATCAACATACAGGCTTGATTCTTGTGTGTGATATGAATCTGTAAATTAAAAAAAATATATATAAAATCAGCATTTCAGGCATGTGACTTCATTGCATTAAGCAGCCACTGTGTTTCTGTGCCTGTGCAGTGTTTACCGTGCAGGGAGGCTGCATCCACGGTTCTCCATCTATCTGCATTGGTAATGCTTTCTTTGTCCTACGTGTAGAGAGGGATAAACAGAATGCATCAGGAAGGTCATGTGTCATTAAAATGTAAATGTATCTTCTTATGTAAATTAGCTAACCATGATCCCTAACTATGACCCACTGTTGAAGCTGAAAGCCCAGCCTTGTCATGTCTGAACATGTCCATGTGTCTTTTTTCCCCCCTCACCTGATGGTGATCTGAGAAGTTTTCGCGAGCCGCACCGCGCTCTTGAGTCCAGTGTAAATCTGGCCCATCTCCATCGCTCCTTCAAGGCCGACCACCTCTAATCGCCGATCACTGAGGTCTGACAAGAAAGCAGAGGCTAATCAGTCCAGAGAAGGAAGACAAGATTGGGCCTGAGGCAGATGCCACTTCTCATATTTAATCTGCATCAGAGTGGAGATCAATAACAGCAGCGGTTTGAAGCACACCAATGTATATCAATAATCATACATAATGTATAATCATCATGCACCTGCAAACAACTGCAGTTTACGTGCACTTATTTCTCTGTGCATACAGTGGCAGGATGGTTGGACTCAGGTCTTGGCTGACAGCATAGAGATGAATAGTTAGGAGGAAACTGATTTGAGAAGCAAACCATAACTAACCACCAGTGCAGAGAACCTCAAGAAAAAGAAAAAAACAACAACATTTTTGCAGAAGCTAGTTTCTGCTTCTTAAGATTTCAGCTGAGATGTCAACAGCTTTCAGCCTGTATGCGTCATCGTTTCTGAGAAGTTGGCTAATGTTAACATGGTGTCATTCAAGCACTGAAGAGGCACGTGGAAACTAAGCATCCCTTCTGTGAGAAATTAGGCCTACTTCAAATGAATGCTGAAATCTTCTGATAAGATGATGGAGGGACATTACAGTACAATCAAAAGAAGAACAAAGAACATAGAAAATAACACATAAACATTTTTTTTGCAGATAAGAATACAGATGCATTGAAATTTTGGCTTGCTATTCTGGTGGCTCGGTACCATAAAGTTCAATAACCAGATTACACAAATAGCGCCACGTACTTGTTTGTATGTATGCACTAAAACCATGCATTTAAGTGTTAATATTTTGGCCAGTCACAAAAAAGTTAAACACTTAAATGGACTATCGCTTTCAAAGAGAGAAGAGGGGTTGCCTCAAATAAATAAGATAAATCGGGATTATCTTTAACTGTGAATTATGTAGTAAATATGTTTGTAGTAGGATCCAAGAATAAATATATGGATATGGACAGAAGTGCAGGGTGGGCCATTTATATGGATACACCGTAATAAAATGGGAATGGTTGGTGATATTAAAGTCCTGTTTGTGGCACATTAGTATATGTGAGGGGGCAAACTCCTCAAGATGGGTGGTGACCATGGTGGCCATTTAGAAGTCGGCCATCTTGGATACAACTTTTGTTTTTTCAATAGGAAGAGGGCCATGTGACACATCAAACTTATTGGTAATGTCACAAGAAAAACAATGGTGTGCTTGGTTTCAACGTAACTTCATTCTTTCATGAGTTATTTACAAGTTTCTCTTTGTTCACAGCCATTGACATGTCGAAGAGGTTAACACGTGAGGAGCGGATCGAAATTGTGTTGATATCTGGTGAACGCAGTAACCGGGTCATTGCAGCAGATTTCAATGCAAGACACCCTACGAGACCACCCATCTATGGGCAGAAATCTGTGCCATCAGAAACTGAATTTGAATAAGTTAAATTTGAATTTGAATTGTAACTTGAATAAAAGCTTTTGAAAACTGAATTTGAATTAGTCTAATTTGAAATTGAATTTATGGTTTGAAAATGATCATCACTAAATTGAAATTGAATTTTATATATTGAAAATGAATTCATTTGCTTTGAAACTGCATTTTATCCTTTAAAAATTCAGCTCTCGAATAATTTCAGTTTCACTCTCACCATTCAGTTTCAGTTCTACAATTCAATTTCAGTTCCAAAATTCAGTTTTTTGGAACTTACTTCCGGTTCCGGTTCAAGAGTAAACGAGCGCAGATTAATAGAACTACGTTTTACCAGCGGGCCGAAAGTGTTACTGACGGGATTCTACAGCGTCTTGAGCTGAATTAAGACTTCAGAAGTCATTCGTCATGTCGAATGACCAGCGGATAAACTCTCAGGTTGGTAATAAATGTATTACGTGTATAAGAACAAGAGTCATGTTAACAATTGATAGCCGTACAGTAACTTTTATGCTTATTGTAGCTGTTAGCTAAAAAAAGCTAATTTAGCCTAGTTTGCCCTGGATTTAGCTTTGACAAACAAATATGATCGACTGTTTCTAATAGAAATCCAAAGTTGTCATCTTGTACCCTGTCAGAGCCTTGTATGCTTGCAGAGACCCCTACAGTAGGGAAACATGCAAAACAGCGTCCAAACCTTTGTATTTTAGCTTTATTTATGTCTTACACAGCATCCCAACTCTTTAGCTAACGTAATAACTTTAGCTAAAGTGAATAGTTAGTCTAATTCATTAGTGCAGCATTACTGGATCACCTCCGTTTGAAGTGATATGATATGTGACTATCACTGTGTTTAACTACCATAATAATTCTTAGGGTACTGAGTGCATGCTTAGTTTTTTTTTTTTTTTTTTTAAACATACTGCTCCATTGCTATGTTTGACAGGCTGAAGTTGTCAGGTCACCTCCTAAATCGATCATCTTTTACAGGTGTTTTGTGCCAGAAATGGAGTGTCCACTGAAGACTGAATCTCTACGCATTGCCATTGATCCCTCTTGTGCCTTCATCTAGACAAGAGACATCAACTTAACCACTCTCACATGCTCTGTACCTACATCACCTTCCCTGACAGTCGTAGCTTGGCTCATCTGAGGGTGAAATTATAAGAATGTGTTATTTTGCAAAGTGCTCTCTAGGGTTCCTAAATAAAATATGGCATTGAGGTCATTTCTTTTGAATTAATCCCTTCTTCTGAAATATAAGAACCTCTCCTGGTTTTAATGGCACTTTGGATTTCCTTACTTTCTGTTCCACTCCCAACCCCAAACAGATGCTGACACAGTAACATGGAAGCGGGAAAGAAGTTGGAAAGGACTACTATAAATAAACCTAATGCCTAACAATGAAAAATGTAAAATAAGAACAATAATAATAAAGATAAAAGATGAAGTAACAAGTTTTTTGTTTATTCCAAATGATCATCCAGATGTCTGTGACATGTGATGACAAACACCATAATGGAAGGCCTTTGTCATCACATGCTTAAACTCATATATTTTTGCATATGCTGAACAGGCAGTCAGACATGCTGTAACTGTGGGGTAGAAAACTGCATGAACACTATACGGCAGGGGTCTCAAACTCCAGTCCTCGAGGGCCGCTGTCCTGCAACTTTTCCATGTGTCCCTGTTGCAACACACCTAGTAGGTCATTAGCAAGAGTATAGAACTTGAATGCATGCTGAGTTGGCAATTCAGCCATTTGATTCACGTTACAGCAGCTCATGAGTGAATGAACATGGTGCAATAAAAGTATTTTAGAAGTATATGTTTCCAAATACATATATTTACTTAAATTTACTTGAGTAGGTAGGGTTAGGGGTTGCCACCTCAGCATGCAGTCAAGTTCTACACTCTTGCTATTGACCTACTAATTGTATTCAGGTGTGTTGCACCAGGGACACATGGAAAAGTTGCATGCATCCCTCGAGGACTGGAGTTTGAGACCCCTGTCATATGGAATATGACAGGTGTGGTTGAACTGCATGAAGACTCTGAAGTTTCTCTTCTCTTCTGGCAGGACAGGAATGTGGCCTTGTCCTGTGAGCCACCGTAAGGATGTACTTAGAGTAGAACTGGACTGTCACCGGCCTCAGGCTCTTCACCTTTTCAAAGACAAAGCAGTCATTTAGATAAAATATTAGATATTGTTTACCTGTAAATGCACAAAGAGAATTTAGAAATGTAATTATTGTCAAGAGTGAACAAGCACTGATAGTGTAATCTACAGCTGTGGCCAAACGTTTAGAGAATGAGAAGTGTTGTTTGTTTATTTACAAAGTTTGCTGTTTCAGTGATAGTTGCATATCATATTATATCACTTTAAACAGGTGATCCAGTAATGCTGTGCTAATGAATTAGACTAACTATTCACTTTAGCTAAAGTTATTAAGTTAGCTAAAGAGTTGGGATGCCGTGTAAGACATAAATAAAGCTAAAATACAAAGGTTTGGACACCGTTTTGCCTGTTTCCCTACTGTATTCAATTCAATTTTATTTATATAGCGCCAAATCACAACAAAAGTCGCCTCAAGGCCAGCTAGGGGTCTCTGCAAGCATACAAGGCTCTGACAGGGTACAAGATGACAACTTTGGAATTCTACTAGAAACAGTCGATCATATTTGTTTGTCAAAGCTGAATTCAGGGCAAACTAGGCTAAATTAGCGTTTTTAGCTAACAGCTACAATAAGCATAAAAGTTACTGTACGGCTATCATTTGTTAACATGACGCTTGTTCTTATACATGTAATACATTTATTACCAACCTGAGAGTTTATCCGCTGGTCATTCGACATGACGAATGACTTCTGAAGTCTTAATTCAGCTCAAGACGCTGTAGAATCCCGTCAGTAACACTTTCGGCCCGCTGGTAAAACGTAGTTCTATTAATCTGCGCTCGTTTACTCTTGAACCGGAACCGGAAGTAAGTTCCAAAAAACTGAATTTTGGAACTGAAATTGAATTGTAGAACTGAAACTGAATGGTGAGAGTGAAACTGAAATTATTCGAGAGCTGAATTTTTAAAGGATAAAATGCAGTTTCAAAGCAAATGAATTCATTTTCAATATATAAAATTCAATTTCAATTTAGTGATGATCATTTTCAAACCATAAATTCAATTTCAAATTAGACTAATTCAAATTCAGTTTTCAAAAGCTTTTATTCAAGTTACAATTCAGATTCAAATTTAACTTATTCAAATTCAGCTTCTGATGGCACAGATTTCTGCCCATACCCATCTCCCATGCTACAGTCAGCAAACTGCTTGCTAAGTTTCGTGAAACTGGTTCAGTGTTGGATTTGCCAAAATGTGGACGCAAGAAAACTGTCACTAATGAAGAAACATCAGTGGCTGTCCTAGCTTCATTCAGCAAAAGCCCACAGTGTAGCACTCGCCGCATGTCACTGGAGAGTGGCATTAATCGAACATCCCTTCGGCGGATATTAGCTACTCACAAATGGCACCCTTACAAACTCCAGCTACTGCAGCATCTCAACGAGGATGACCCAGATCTGCGCACAGAATTTGAAGAATGGGCAAAACAAAAATTGGAACAGGACCCTCAGTTCACGCAGAAGATTTTGTTCAGTGATGAGGCAAACTTTTATGTGAATGGTGAAGCTAACAAACAAAACCACCGCTCTTGGTCTGACACTAACCCACATTGGATGGATCCCTCCAAGACTGTTGGAACAACAAAAGTGATGGTTTGGTGTGGTATATGGGGTACAACGATAGTGGGTCCACTCTTCATCAGTGGTAACCTTAAGGCCACTGGATATTTGAAATTGCTACATGATGATGTGTTTCCCTCTTTATGCACTGAAGCTGGCACGTTCCCTGAGTTTTTCCAGCAAGATGGTGCACCACCACATTATGGGTGCCAGGTCCGAGCTTTCCTAGATGAACAGTTTCCTGGAAAGTGGATTGGTTGTCGTGGGCCAGTTGAATGGCCCCCAAGGTCTCCCGATCTGACCCCCTTAGACTTTTATCTTTGGGGTCATCTGAAGGCAATTGTCTATGGTGTGAAGATACGAGATGTGCAGCACCTGAAACTACGGATACTGGATGCCTGTGCTGGCATTTCTCCTGCGGTGTTGCTATCAGTGTGTGAAGAGTGGGAGAAGAGGGTTGCATTGAATATCCAACACAATGGGCAGCACATTGAACACATTTTATAAGTGGTCAGAAACGTGTAAATAACTCATGAAAGAATAAAGTTACGTTGAAACCAAGCACACCATTGTTTTTCTTGTGACATTACCAATAAGTTTGATGTGTCACATGGCCCTCTTCCTATTGAAAAAACAAAAGTTGTATCCAAGATGGCCGACTTCTAAATGGCCACCATGGTCACCACCCATCTTGAGGAGTTTGCCCCCTCACATATGCTAATGTGCCACAAACAGGACTTTAATATCACCAAGCATTCCCATTTTATTACGGTGTATCCATATAAACGGCCCACCCTGTACAGTATAGATGACCATAAAGGGGTCAAAATCACATACACGGGGTTATGCTGCCCTCAAGTGGCCGGAAAAATCAGTAACTCCACATTCAAAGTTAGACCAAACATCATCATATGGGTTCCAGTTTCATTGGACTGTTATCATAATTTGTGTAATTCAGAAACAGAAGAAGTTTGGTTGGAATAAATAGATTTTTTTATTACACCCTCTAGTACTGTTGCTAGAGCACTAACCCCCTGTCTTTTGGAGAAAATGTGGAAATTACAATGCAAATGACTACCATGTATTTTGGGATTGTCTGGTTATTTAAAACTATCAGAGAGAGAAATATGGTGCCCGCAACACATTTTTAATTGTGAAATTCCTCTAGGAAGTAAGTTTATATACTCTGGATATATACCGGCAGAATGGATGAAGAGAGATAAGTACTTAATGAACACACTGCTGGTGGCTCTTAAAAAGACTCATAAAGGAGTTGGTGACAGGTTAAACTTTGTGAAAAGTCTAATGTGTCTAATGGGAGTCGATGAGTCAGTGAACCTTACTTCTGTCCAATGACGCTGATGCTGACGTGAGTTTGAGGATAAGCTGAACTTTTTTATCAGTAAATGCTGCTGATAACATTCACATAGTGAATAAACTTCCATACGTTGAAGGAATGTAATCAAACGGTTTAACAAAGGGAAAATGTAATCTTTAGGACACTAAAGCAAACATAATGTTAGCTTAAATCCGTCTGATGTTGTTTAGTTTTCGATGTTGCTGGTTGTCAGATGTTGCACGTCTAATTTGCTGACAAGAAATCGTTAAAATATCAGAAATAAATAAACATATTATTGCACGTTTCTGTGTATTAGAGCTGTGACTTCAGGTCAGGAGATGAGGCTTGAGGTGAGGATGAATTTAGATAAACTTTATGCTTGCTGCTAATTATAATTGCATTAATTTCATTGTGTTCTCTCAGGACCACTGCTGTTAGATCAGACATCTGAATAATACAGGTCAACTGCAAAATACCTTGGGAAGTCACTTTCAGGATTTCTGGATTGACGATCACCTCCGGCTCTTCCTGCGCCGTCAGTCCCTTAGTGTCCACTTTTTTGGTCTCACCCCACAGGTTGGACCCACCATGCATGCTAGGAATGTTTAGGATAGCAACACCCTCAAGAGACACACCACTGAGATCCAGGCGAGTACCGCAACACTGGAGATGGTACAGCACACCGCAGCGTTAGAGTGAAATATCAGTGTGCTGTCTCTGATTGCTGTTTTGTATCGAGGCTACTTATTTCAAAGTAGCAAACTGCAAACTTGTGTGCTGTGCTCTCACCTCGATTGTTACGTTTTCGCTCAGTTTTTTGCAGGAAGCAGAGATGGTTTCTGAAGTGGCAAATTCAAAAT
The DNA here is from genome assembly GCF_036321145.2 of Pelmatolapia mariae. Lineage (NCBI taxonomy): Eukaryota > Metazoa > Chordata > Actinopteri > Cichliformes > Cichlidae > Pelmatolapia > Pelmatolapia mariae. Next base: position 9,640,933 of record NC_086244.1, on the reverse strand, counting down.
ACCACAGCTTGTTCTTCATTCTGCCGTTAGAAAAAGCGTCTCCTTTAGGTTTACGTGATACTTCACTTTCACAGAACATTTTCTCCTTTTAGTGCACGCAGCGCTTTAGAAAGAGTAGGAGTCAAGCAGCAACACTTGCTGCCACAGACATCTGCTGTCACCTCAAGCATTCGTGTCTTTTACTGCTTTAAAAAAAGCAGTAATTGCAAAGGCAAACAGGAAATATAGAAGTCAAGTTGCGAAGAGAAAATTTGCTGTCTTTTAGCTCTATTGTGTTGTTAAACTGTGCATCTGTTAAGCTATGAAACACTGTTGTATTGCTATAAGCAGGAATGCATTCGCTTTGTTTACTGTTCCTGACAATGTGCCCTAGAGACACATAATATTCAAACAAATATGCAAACCTGCTGTTGAATTTCTGAGGATGTTTTTCCCTCATTGTGTGAAACCGGTGGGCAATGGAGGCATCCTGCAAACACAAACCAATACAGCAATTATACGACCTACTAAACCGAAAATAAAACACTTCCTCTTGTATTACACATTTATGAGAAACTCACAACTCCAATAGAGAAGTAGTTGTTGATTATTTCATATGGCACTGGGTCACCCTCCTCTTGATTCTCCTCAGTGATAACCTGCACGCTCCAGCGATCCATCAGCACCTGGGAGCTCCCCTCAATGTCTTTAAGAATACGGTTCAGATCTTCACCATCATACCCTTAAAAATGAAGACAAGAAAACTGTAATTTGGAGAACTTGCTGAAGCCCATTTAATTAGTGCAAACACTGTCTGAAAGCACACATAGACAGTGGCGCCATAGCATGAAAATAGTGACCTGCAAGTATTATCTTATTTACATAAGGGAACACTTCATCTCTTCATTTCTCACCTCCTCCCCAGCGAAGGCATCGAGCAAGGTCATTTCCTGTGCCAAGAGGAAGTACAGCAACAGGTGGCCGCACCAGCAGATTGCCTTTGTCTGAATGCAAAAAAAGGGAAGGAAATACAAAGCGTGTAACAATCAATTTCACATGTGATGTTGTGAAGTTTATGCCAACAATCTCACCTATTGCATCGAGAATCCACCCAACTGTGCCGTCTCCACCGCACACCAAGATCCTGTACTCCTTAAGATTTCTGAAGAAACTCAAACTGAAAGAAATTTGAAAGAGATTTTTTGGGGAAAAAACTGTAACAGGAAGTTATGGAGGTTTAAGTAAGTATTCAGGATAATGTGGTAAGAAATAATCTAATATTAAAATCAATTTGAACAAAAACTCTTGTATCACTTTACTTACCCTGGTCCAGGGCCACCATTTGAAAGGTTGTATACTTGTCGTGGATTCAGTAAAAACTGAAATTTGCGCAGCACTCTGAAATAAAGAAAACAAAAAGAAAACCAAGTTGCACAACATTTATGGATTTGAAATCTCTTTTTCCAGTAAAATATTCTTTTCCGAGCTCACCTTTCTCCCTGCTTACCACCACTTTTAGGGTTGACGAACACTAGAAGAGGATGGGTGTTCAGCACAGGGCAGATCTGATGATTAATAAACAAATGTTACAGGTATTATACTAAAGGAATATAAAAAGCAAACCCCACACTAATAGCATGGTGTACATTTTCGAGCTCTTGTTATTCAGCTTTAATGAAAAGCTTTTGCTTGCATGAATAATACCTGAAGCACTTGTCCGTCAGGAGTGGTATTGAGCTCGCTGTCATCTCCTGACCCAGAGCAGCCATTTTTTACATTATTTGGTCTCTCCTTTAGGGAGAACAATAAAGACAGAGAGTAAATAAATCATTAAAAATATCATAGTGTTTCTTGGATAAAAAATATCTACACTGTGTACCTAACAAAATGCCACACAGGTGAGAATGATTTACCAATGAAAAAAAACAGCCTCTGGCTGATGTTATGTTTTGCGTTGGTGTGAGAGAGGCACTGTTTGCGTACTCTCTGAGCTGTGCATTTGCTTGAGATGTGCCTGAGGATAGTTGTGTACCTTTATAACAGGATATATGGCCCATGGAGGAAGAATATGGTCTCTGAGCAGCCCACACGTACACTGTGTTGACTCTTGGCCCACACATTGATCATGACGCTGTAGAATACAAATAAAATTACTCAGAAATACAGTGCAGATTTAGAGCATACAATAAAAAAAAACTGTATAGAAGGGGGGGATTCAATAGATACAAATGCACACAACAATTCCAGAATGCAACTAAATCGAATCTCCTCCTTGATTAGAAAATAATTTACTCAAATTTATTCCTAAATGAGTCATGCACTGATATGTTTGCTCACCATCGTGTGGCACCACACACAGTGTTTGCCTGTTAGGCCTTGTAAGCTCTTGATCTTCTTCTGGCATTTGTCACACTTCCTAGAGTCACAGTTCCCACTCACCCAGTCGTGTGTTGAAACCTGAAAAGTGAGATGGATTTTAAATTGTCCATGTAAGAGCACTCAGACATAGCATGAAATCAAATTTAGACCGTGCATGTGACTGTAAAGGTTGTCATGGAGACATCAGCATACCCCTATTTCTTTCTTTGACTTCACGTATGTCCTGGCGCAAGGGGCCGGGTTCTTGTTTGCGCAGCGACCGTGGACTGTGTATTTGCAGGCTGCACAAAACGACACACAAACCAGCTGTCACATAATTTGTAAATACATATAAATTACTGTGGTAAATGTCAAGGAGGCGGATGAGCATTGATTAATCCCCCCAAAAAATTAATGCAATTTTCAAATTAGACACTTCCTTGTGCCCTCTTCTGGTTAGTTCTTGTACTCACAGGTGCAACACAGTCCCTGCTTCCTCAAACCCAGCAGCATGCTGTGACACACGTTGCAGTAAACGGGCTTGTTAAAATTTTTCATCCTCCACAGGTGTTGCCCGTCTTTCTGGGTCATCTATTTGTTGAAACAACAGTCAATGAAGAAGTCAGTGCAAGAAAGGGAAGAATAAAACAGTTTATGATCTTTTATTTTGTGAATATGGTTTTCGAACAGAAAAATATATGTTTGCAAGAACAGAAGCTGTTCTCTCTTCCAATTCTTAGATATTAGTTCCACAACAAGGCATGATTTTCATCTTTTGTACCCATTCATTATTAAACTTAATGAGATGGCTCATTATGTAGTATGGCGGTGACTCTACATATCATCACACAACGCATAACTTCATGGACATTCAAATCAAAACTATCTATAATCTCGCTTAACAGAAGATTATAAAATTGTTTCAATCTGTTTACTGAGTGGTCAGCGTTCTTATCCAGATTAGATACTGAAACATTTTTTTTTTTAATGACAGGATGTATCACCTTTTCACTTGCTGCAAGAGGATCAGTAGACAGAATTGCAAATCAGCATACAGGAACTGTGAGGGGGCTGAATTCATGCACCCTAGGCTTCAAATGTCCACTGGTGGCTAGAAATAGCTGGAGGGGAAGTCCCTGGCATTGTTGCAGAGGCCAAACCCGGTGACACAATCTAGTTTGTGGGTTTAGGTCGCTGCAGCTAACTGTCAAACAGACTGTGCGTGACTTCTATATTGTTGGCAACACATTAAACACCCATAACACAAAGCGGATCTCATGAAACCACTTTAAAGTATAGGGCCTAATAATAAATGGATTCATTTTAAAGGGATGAAATGAAAAACTGAATTGTCAATGGAGAGTTCTAACTCTTGTGAATACTAGCCTCAGATTAACACAACTGGTCAATGCAAGCATGTGTAACTCCTGCCAAGTTAAGTATTTATAATAAAATAAAATATACCAGACTTATATACAAATTGTACAGATGGTGGTGGGAAACTGTTTTACTCTGTTTGGGATTAAAAAACTTTAGGAAAAGGTCAGAGTGACACGTAAGAAAAGTCTCTCAAGAGAAATTCCATTAGACCCAAAGATGTTTCTGCTTGGTTTGTAGTCACAAAAATAAAATTACAAAAATAACAAACAAATATGCTTGAGCTCTTTGGGTTTAAGTTTTTAAGTGCCAAAAAGCTGAGAGTCTAGCTCTGAGTGGAAGGGGAGGTGCAAGCATATAAAAATATTTCTTAAATTACATGGATTAGCACATACCAACAAAGGGAAACCCTTTTTGTCATTTGTTTTCTTTTAATCTTAGGGTGCTTTCCTTTAATTATTTCCTTAGTTGTATATACACGGCCCTAGCGCTAAGCACTGCTATAACATTCAAGCATTCATATTGTGCAGAATAAACGGAAAACACAAAGGCATTCTTATGGTGCAGAGCGTGCACTGGAAGGAATGAGATTACCACACCCTGTAACAGTGAGTTGGCAAAAAGGGCTTTAGGGAAAAGGAGGAGGAGGCGAAGGACAGAGGCGAGGCATGCGAGGCCAGGAATTTACAAGAGTAGTTACCACTTTGTGAGATATCTGCTATAAAAAGGAAATATATTTGAGCTTGGACTTTGGAGCCAACACACGCTCCTTTTAAAAGCACCTTTAGACCCAGCAAGACCAGCAAGGGAACGTTGTTCATGCCTCCTTGTACCCACTCATCCAGAGAAACTGTGCCGCTGCTGTCAGCATCAATTGCTGTCATCATGTCCTTCAGAACCTGATGAAATCACATTCAGTTGTTATTATCCAATCAGCACACACGTTTCTATTACTTAAAGGGCCATGTGGTTTCTGAAACTAGTCGAGCTGGAATCTGTAAATTGTATATGCAGAGAAGCTTATCACTTTATGAACCTCTGGCAAATGAGTAACAAGAAGTGCCATATAGTGTGTACCTGACACTGTTATGGATGTCTCGCGCAAATAAATCTGTCTTCACATACAGTTAGTATACGTTACCTAAGTGCAGTGCGTGCAGAACATTTGCATTACATTTATATTCTGGGACTTACCGGCTTGAGCTCTGACACATCCCAGTCGAGATATTCTGCAGCGTGCATCATCTGTGCAATAATCCGATCCACTTCCTGTTCAAAATGTAGCAGGCTTGTTTTAGTGTTGCGGCTGTTTTGAAGATGTTTTAAATATACTTTAAAAGATTTTCTCAACAACTTACAGAGCTGTCCAAAACTCCATTCCCATCTCTGTCATAAAGCCTGAAAGCAACTAAAGAAAGAATGGAAATGAAAGTGGAGCTGCTAGATGAGTCATTACTATTTTGGGCACAAAAGAAAACAAAAACTCACACTCCAGTTTGTCCCTGGGCTGGCCATCTTCAAGTAGAGAGAAGTAACATGAGACATCTTTAAGGAAGACTTCCTCTACAGGAGAGATTGAGGAGAGAGAGGAGGCTGTGAATTCTCTAGTTACCATATGTATACAAACAGTACGATGCAGGGATGTGGTGATAACTGCACACATGCCAAATCGGCCATGAGGCGAAAAGGGTCGGCTGAAAAGGCGGTAAGCTGTTTGTATGCACGGTGCGTATGTATAATCTCACTGGTACTGTCTTCTTGGCCGGGTTCAGAGTTTTGAAAGGAGCGGAAGAGTCTCTGGCAGAGATCCACAGGGAAGTCCTCCACTTCTAAATATGTCTTGAGAAACAGACGAAAGCCTTCTTCATTGATGCACTGGGAAAAAAACATGAATGGGAGAAGCATGTTCTGTTTACAGCGGTCTAGTGAAGTGCGAAATGAATGGGTTGAAGCTTATTTGTATATAATATGCTTGTTACTTCTGAAAATAAAAAAAGATAATACTATGAACAACTGTGTGAAAAACTTATATTTTACAAGTGTCGCTTTATCAGCTGTTCTAAGCTAAAATAGGGATTTGGCAAGATCTCAAAAGCCTAAAAAGCTTCTCAAATAGATTTAATCAATAATTTAATAATTTACCAGAAGAAAGTGTCTACAGGGTGTCATGTGACAATGACATAAAACAAAAAAATAAGCTCCTGCTTGAAGATTTCAGTCCATCTGTCTGGCATGGCATCTGTGTTTCTCACATGATATTATGCTGCAGGGCTAACAAGCTGTAGTCCCCTGATAATGGTGAACTACAAACCCATTTCTTGTTGCTATTCCATTTCCCTACTTTTTACCCTGCAGAGCTGCCCGAGTAATAAATAATATGAATGCAAGGCAGCCGGATCACACAAAGAAAAAAAAACCAAGGGAGAGAGACTAACGGAGCTGCACCACCAAAACACAACAACATTTCCAACAAATCATTTAAATGTAGTCTTGTAGCCGTATTTCTATTTTGACAGCAATTAACTTGTAACTTTATGGACGCAACTGTGTTCTCTCCCATTATGAAAAACAACATTTCATTCTTCTAATTAAACTCAAAGTGGCAAATAAACTTTCACTGCTGTAATAAATACTTAAGAAATTATTGTATTTGCTGTCTTCACAAATTAGTAGTCAGTATCAGCCATTGATTTGAGAAATCTTTTTTTTGCTGTTCAATCACATCTGAGCTTACACTGCATGAGGGAAGCCAGCACACTGTTAAACAAGGCCTTGCTGCGTGGGCAAATCTAAGGAGGTAATTTACATTTGCAGTCTCGCTTGAATACGCTGACGATATTTCTCATGGACAGCTTAGTCAGCCTGATCGATACTGCAGGTTGAAATCTAATTCATCAGCAAAGGATAATTAATAACTGCCCAATACACGTAAATCTTATTCTCATTTTACAGCGAACAGCTACTCTCAGACCTATTATTCTGTTCAGCTATGAAGCTTTAAGCTGGCATCTCTGTGAATTAGTTTTGGAGGGATGGATTTGACTGTGAACAGCAGGACACACTGTCCCCTCACCTCTCCATGCCTATGCTGGGCCAGACTGCCATCTGCATAGAATTCCCTCAGCACATCTTTCACCTTCAAGTTGTTGTCTGGAAGCAAAGACACGCAGGTCACACAGGGATACGCACGTATACTTCGTACATTTGACTTTGTGTGCGAACGTTTTTAATCCACACTTCTAAATGTCATCTGTGTATATGATTACACCATAAATATAGATTTATCTGGAGTACAACAAAATATATATATATGCATGCTCAATTTGCAGAAAAAGAGAATGTGGTAGACTGCTACCTCCTCTAGATATGAGAAACCATGAGCGAGTGTAAATGAGTGTGTGTGGGTGGAAGTGGAAGTGGAGGGGGGGTGTTAAGCGCTGAGAAAGCTGCCTGCCTGCCCGCCTGTCTGTACTCACATTCAATGTACTGTTGTAGCTGGATAAAGTCGACAGGGTTCAGTTCCTTCACCTCTGGGTTTGTGGGGGAGGACATGGTGCCTGCTTCTGCACAAACTGCCTGCCTGTGAACAAGCAGGCAGCGAGAGAAACAGTGAGATGTAGACGGAGAGAAAAGAGAAGGTGGGTGCACACTAGCCTGCCTCTTTGTAAAACATAAAAGCGTGGCTGCAAGCAAAAGATAGCATCTCACATCTCGCTCTGTAAAAATCCATGATTATAGACAGGGAGAATCACTCTTAACATCCAAACTTTCTTTGAAGCAGAAGCAAGAGTACACAGAACTGTGCACACATTAAAATGTCTTTAATCAGAAAAAAACTACAACAGGGCGTTATTAAATCAGAACGCAATATTGTCATTGTGCTCCAGGTGCATACACCCACAGTTTTTCCTCAACATGACAACATTTTTCCTCGTATGATGCACTAAAATGCAACTTCACTGCCAAACACAGCAAACTTTAAGCACTTGTGCTTTTACGCTGTTTGTTTTAGATCTCACACCATCAGAGTATGCGACTAGCCAATGGAAACTGGGCCGAAAGGCTTTCAAAAATAATTTGAGGCTAAATTTTCCCATGATGCCTTGTGTCTAGGGATTTTTTGCACCCAAAGTCTTTTTCCATGTACTCACTGGCCCACATTAGTTTTGCAAAGTACCAGCTACAGGCAGTATTTTGGTTTCATTTAGGACAAGAAGATGCACTGGTGTGTTAAAATGCACAGATAAACAATAAAACCTTGTGGAGAGGTTGCAAAAACCAAACTGGCTCGTCAAGGGGCCTCCCCGTTAAACAAAAGGAAGAGACTTAAATGTCACAGAAGACTGAAAGAGAGCGTGAAATTTGAATCTGACACAGAAAAAGAGCTTGTAAGTTCAATAAAAACTGGCCCGGCAAATCGTTCAGAAGCAAGGAAGCATGAAGTGCGGATGAAGATTTGGTATGTTTACTTTTAACGACTCCACATGATGGGGGATGAATTCTATAATGACAGGAAAGCATACAGCTCATTACTAATTAAAGAAAGAGGAGAAACTGGTTAATGGAAGGGAGCAAAGCGGCATCCTAACATCCTGTTTAATGTTGTTTTAGATGTGTGTGGATAAAAATGGTTCCTAAAGAAACGCACAGATAAAATCAATAGCAAATTTCTAGTATACCTAACATACTCGTGATCAGTGTTCTACAATTAGGTGAGCCAGGAAATCTCTCCATCACGTCTGGTACCAAGAAATAGCACACATGCTTTTCTGATTTACTATCCATTTCTTTAATGTTAAGGCAAAAAAACGTGTCACATTTTCCCATCTAGAAATGAAATATTGAATTAATAATCAAACAGAACCCTTGCCGTATTAAATAAATGAGAGGATACGTAGGTACAGTGTTAAATATTGCCGTAAAACTGACAAGACTCAGGCTGTTCAAAGATTTTATGGCTCCTCTGAACTTGTCACGAATTCTTTCTTTTACACATTTTCTCATCTATTATTATCCTGTCATTCTTTTGCTAAATTTACTTAGCTTTTCTCAAAAGGATTACACCAGCACTGGTTTAACCCGTGAATACTTCACACGACAGAATATTTTGTATTTGTCATTCTGTGCTATAAATCAGAGCGAGCTACATTAGGTTTTGTCTGAATTATATTACCATGATGAGGTAATGCAGCGAAGACTTTTTATAAATCAATCCGTTCTTCTCCTGCATTCCTGTACAGCGGTAATGGGTACTTGAAACCATTAAATACCGTTTATATAACACTCTCTAAGAGTACAAGTACACTATGCAAAAGTTTGAACTGTCTCCTAATTGATTTTATTACTGTTTAGAAATGGAAACTGGAGTGCAAAATAAGACTTCGAAGGCAAACAACAACGAAATAGATTCAGAAAAAAAATCTACATCAGGTTTGAAAAACTGAGAACACTAATCTGATGATGAACAAACTTTAAAGCACCCACTAGAAATTATGGTGATTTCATGCTTAAAAATGTGATAATTGATAAAATAATTACAAGAAAAATCATTTTTGTTTGTTTCTTATTAAAGAAGAGATTCGTGCACATGCTGCAAATCCGGTCTCATGAATAACAGAATAAAAAAAGTTCATGGTGGTGTTCTGTCCGGGCTGACGAACTGTAAATGTGCCGTTCACACAGCTGTCTACAGGCGTTATCACACATCTATGTGCAGTCTGTTTAGGCATCAGTGAAGGCTGCCTGCACCAAACAGGAAAATCGGAGTACTTTAAGAACATCCTGAGAAAATGAAATGAAATAATCTGAAATAACACCCACTCCCTTTGAATCCATTTGCTCTCTCTTTGGGCTCTGAAAGGTTCAGGCTGTCCTCACTTAATTCCCTCAAAAGGTCAGAGCTGTTGCCTAGCACTTTGTTTATGCAGCCGATCAGGTGGGCCAGGTTTTTATCGACAGCAAAGTGACACATGAAGGAATCATGAGAAGCCATCTGCTACTGATCACCAGATTACAGCCTGAACCTCTTTATTCTATAAATGTTCTGTCGCCATCTCTTTAAACACTGCCCCATAAATAAACTAAAAACAAGCTTACGAGTGAGTTTTTATTTGCAGATAAAAAGACACCTCATTTTAGATACGTTCTAGGTGTTTTTTGTTCATGATGTCACGAACAGCATCGTGCCTATTTTCTCTCCTTCCCAGAGCATCATGGTCATCATCATCACCATCATCATCATTATTGTCTGGTTCCACTAGATCTTGAGCCTATCTGAGTAATCTGATTCCACACTTCCTGATTAGATAATGATTTGCATGCACGATGCAGAGTGGGAAATCGGGACCAGTCAGGACAGGAAGAAGCATTCTATGTTCTCAGAGGACGGATGAAGAGTTTAATGCACACCGAGCCAGTTGTCTACACTCAAAAGCACGGGATGGATTTCTTTGAAAAATTATGGCCCTGACTAAATGAGCTTACTAAAGTGGACATACATATTTCAGGAGGTTTCACGAATACCTGAAGCTCAGTAAGACCAAATACAGACCATGTGACTAAGTCAGGTCAATAAGGTCCCACTGATAACATTAAATGGCAGATGCCTTATGAAGGAACTGTTTGTGTTCCTTTATATAAAGTTTATGTGGTAGAGTCTTGGCTATGTAAATTCATATTTGGCCTAAAAAGATTACAATTCTTCTACGTGATTTACTTTGATTTGCTCGACAGACAGACAGTTTGAGGTATAACTGTTTAAACAAAATTTTGCTCCATATAATCAGTACAGAATAAATGATGCAACGTATTCTGAGCAGCCGTGCACAGGAGCTACTGACGCAGTAGTGGTTCTTCAAATAGCACTGAAGAACAATTTAAATGTTAAAGTGGTTAGCAACGACTCATGACAGCAACATCGACTTCCCAAATAAACTTCTGAAAAAAACCACCTGTCTCGGGCCTGACAGCGGCTTTAACTTCTGACCACTTGCTCAAAAGAAAAAACACCAAAGCAACTGCTTTCACCACACGGAAAAAAAAAACCCAACAACAACAAAAAAACTACAAAAATAAAACTGGAGGATTAAAGCGACAGTTCCGTTTGCATTTTCCTTAACAGATGGCAAAGGTTTAATTATGAGCTCTTAAAGTCTTCATTTAAAACTGTCAACGACCCTAAAACCACCATGTTTACAACAGGCACTTGAAGGTATACTTGGGGATGACCTTTTTCCACGCAGGCTAATGTTTGTGCAAGCTGTCATAACGCCTACGCCTTGTGTCAAGGAAATCTGCTGTTTTGCAACACTTGCAGGGTGTAAGTCACTGACTCCGTCATTCTGCGGTTGGAAAACACTGCGTAGGTTCTTTGAAGAGAGAGAAGTCTACATATAATGTTGGCCATTTGTTTTTCATTGAACCGTGTGCCGAATGCATCGGGTTAACACAAGTGGAAGGACAGACATGTTTGGTTGCTATGGAAAGTGTTTCCCTACATCAGCTGCTCTCTGTCAAAGTGCTGCCATGGGTGACTAACAGGTAGGAGGATCCAGAGGCAGAAAGGGGGGGTATCCATTAGAGGGAAGGGGAGCCCAGTCATAACTGTAAGTCTTCCCCCTTCATCGGTGCCTCCTCCCACACCACAGGTCTTGGTTGGCCTTCAAAACTAGAGGACACGCTCCAAATTGCATTCTACATGCAGATGCTACTGTGACTCATTGCATGAAGAGGGAAACACTCCCCTAACTATAAATGGACTGTTTGCTTAAGGGGTCAGTTTGCAGGTTAAGCCTGAAGTTACAAACCACTAACTGGTGGTGGTGGAAAAATGGTACTTCTGCACATTTATGTAGTGCTTCTACTTCTGTTTTGTTTTTGTTTTTTGTTTTTCTATCTGTCTAGATATATATATATATATATCTAGATAGATAGATAGCTAGATAGATAGATAGATAGATAGATAGATAGATAGATAGATAGATAGATAGATAGATAGATAGATAGAGCACACAAAGCTGGGCCAAAACGATTCCACAGTCAGAATTGAGCATGCTCTGTTAAACGGGGCTTTCCCTTGTCTACCACTGTTTGGTGATATTTGAAGAATGCAAACTGCAGGCTCCAGTTAGGAGAAATACTGGATAATGTGAACATAATAAACATGGCTTGTAAATCAAGACAAAAAAAGACTGAACAAAAAACAACAAAAGCTATTCACCACAGCATGAATCACACATTTCTTGGAAATGTAGGCAAGGCTTTACATGCTCACAAGCTTCAAAGTGAAAGCAGCCCATCACTCTGAGTTCAGACTTGAATGTGACTTATATAATAGCTGTGTGTGCGTGTTTGTGTGTGTGGAGGCAGCCCCGTAGAACACCATACTGCCTTCAGAAAAAAAACCCTCAAACCTGCCCAGACTAGTGAGAGTGCATGCTGTCATATAACGGCCACATTGCTTTTATGGTGTGACTGTTTGCACTTATCAGGGAGTCTCGTCTGCTTCACCCACAGATCTCTCCACAACTAAAAATGAAACAAATGTCACATTTCTTTTAAAATGATCTCAAGTGCTGTTCAGCAGTATTTTCCACTATCATACCAGTAATTTAGTCTTTTCCATCCGAAAGAGCTAGAATATACAGATTGTCTTTTCTCATTCGGGATTTCCTGCATTGAACATTTTTAAATGGTTCAGTCAGAGCCAGAAAAAATCATGAGTGCTGTAAATACATTATTTTTTAACCAGTTTTGTTGATTGAGGCTTTATTAATTCTTGCATAATACATATTTTTGTTTCAAAATGGTCAGAACTAACGTGGAAATGCCTGGACTTCTGTCAAATAAGATACCTAATCTTTGCTTTTAATTTATGTGATCTGATCATGCTTACTTGTGTAGTTACCTCCAACTAAAGACCAATTATGATCTGGGAAAAGACCTGTACTTTGAGAAATTTTCTTCACTGGAAAGGATCAACGTTACAAGTCGCAGCATGCTACCATAATGTGATACTGAAAATTACTGATGTAGGACGCTTCATGCCACATTCACAGGTAGTAGCTCATTAATTTTAGGCTGGTTTGCTAATATAATAAAGGAAGGGAAGCTCATCCTTTCTCATATCCTGCAAAACTATAGCTGGAACATTAAAAATGTGCAAGTTAAACCAAAAGTCACAGAATGGGCTAAATTCTACTTAATTTACATCCTCTAGCCTGTGGTGCAAACGTGAACAATGGCACAATTGACCTGACTACACTATTGATTGTCTGTTCCTAAAAACCCTCTTGCAGCCACAAACAAATGAGCACCTCGGAGCCTCTTCAGCGTTAAAAATAACCTGCTCACAAGATGACAAAGGAAAAACTGCTCTGTAAATTAAATCACCTGGATGTAAAGCGTTTGCAAAACTGGAGAGTTTCGGACAAAAAGAGTGGAAATGGGGGGGACACAAACCTGATATCTAGACTGTCCTGTATGCTTTCTTTTTCCACTTAACATGGGGACTCGTGTTTTGCAGACAAATGCCAGTGAAAGGAGAGGTTTGAGTAAACAATGCAATAGTGCTATTCACCAACGTGCCCCATCACCTAGTTCACACCAGGAAGGATTTTGCCTTCCCAGTAGTGACGAAAACTCATACAAAAGCCCTTATGGGGTGTACTTATTGTTTTTTCCCACTGGTGTAGCACCATACCCTGCAACACCTGTAATCTCAGATGGGGGTTACTCAGATAAAATCCTATCAGGCAGTGTAATCACCCAATAACCTGTTTGTCGAGTATGCTGCTGACATGCTTTGACAAACAGAAAACACTAAGTGTTTTACATGAAGTATCTTTAGGTGTTCAGCAACCTACATGCTTACCATTTCCTACTCTGACACATGAAATAGGCTGACAAAGGTACCAAACTTATTGGCAAAGGGAACTGAAATTATGCATGTTTGTGGGGATTTTTAAAAGGCTGATCTGCTGAGTGAATTACTCTGTTATTAGCAGCAAAAAAGCACTAAGCTGAAAGCCATCGATATCCTCATGAATCTGCTCGGATCTTTTCATTCAATTCTTAATAGCAGCGCAAAACCAAGACGAAATTTTACCCTCTCTTATTTGACTGGGGCTCATCTGCAGCCGAAAGACGTATTGAGGTTTGCTAAAACTTCGATCAATGCGAACGGTGCAAGGTTTTGGTTTTTTGTCATTTACCTTTCCGCCGCCACTGTGTTGGTTGCCTTCACACAGTCCGTCTCGACGCTGTGCAGCAGAAAAAATCAAAACCAAAATCCTGCTCTCAGACGCGAAGCAAAGTGGTCGTTAACTTTAAACGGAGGCGGCGAGGTCTGCCGAGTGGAAGCGGTGAACTACTGCGCAGAGCAGCGACTGAGGATCCCTCCTGTGAAGCACCGCCTCAGCTGATCTGCGCCCTCCTTTGCTAGCCAATACACACCCGTTATTCCGGTCCCGTGCGTCCATCTGCAAAGTTAGAAAGTAATGCTTCGTTTAAATTATGCAGCTGTAAAAGCGCATTTATCACTCTGTATCCTTACAGGGAGTATACGCTAAAAGCTGCACCGTAATGCTTTCAACAGTCTTATCATTTGCAGCGCTGTTGTTGTTTTTGGTGTTGCTGTCCATCATGAGCCTTTTTAAGGTGATGAAGCTGACGTCACATGTTAAGGCGCAGAACAAAAAAGCCACCGTGGTTACAATAAAATAATATCAGCATATAACCCCTTCAAATTGCTTGTAACAACATTAACAAAAAAATAAATAAATACTAAACTAACTAGCTAACGTTACTTATGGCTACTTAGGCTACAGACCTCGAGCCACCTTGGTGTTGATATAATTTGTTTATAGCTTAGTTACCAATAACGATAAATATTAATTGTATTTACGTGGTTATAAGCCTTATAGAGGCTACGCTGTTATCTGAGGTATGCTTTTAATCAAATAGTGAGTAAACAGTGAAATACTGTAAATACTGCGGCTATGAACTCATATCTTTAACAAACAGTGCGTATTGATATCGAACGTGAACAAAATCCGGGACTATACTATTGCTGACGAGTTTTACGTTAACTTCACCCAATTAGAAACGAGTATTTTGTGATTAAATAATAAAAGGGTTTTTTGTTTTGTTTTTCTTTTTTGTTCTTTTTTACTTCGTTACATTTGTACACCACTAACAACGGATACGTTACAGATAAAATGAAAAATTGAACTTACCATGCAAGATGTCTGTTATGGGTGAACGCCGTACAGCTTCTGGTGTTATCGCACAGTATGTGAAGTAGTTGCTCACGCAGTAGCCCATTAATATAACAGTGAAATTCAAACAGTTGCACTGCCTTTTTATTTTCTAACAAACACATATATAGCTACAGTATAATGCAGCCACACTTTAAATTTTCTTAAATGAGGTGAATGCTTCCTCTGCGTCTCCATTAAATCAAGTAATGTTTATTTAAATTATGCTTCTTGTGGAAAGGCTTAAGTACTTTATTACACATTTACACATATTCTGAGGTGTATTGTAATATTCTGGCCAGTGCGGTATTGCAGCATACCAGTCCTCAACCAACCACATGACATAATTATATGTGTGGACTTCAACAAGAACCACAATATTTGGTAAAGCACATGATTTCACATTCCACTGAGCACAATGGTGAGGGATTAAGCTGCACAATGAGGACGAGGCTGGCAGGAGAGGATAACAGACATGGAAAACATGTGGGTGTCTGGGTTAGAAAAGGAGAGTGAGTCAGGTCAGAGTAGTCAGACTTTTCCCCGTCTTTAGTTTTGTGGTTAAACTTTCCTCTTTTTTCGTAAACTGGGTCAGCACCACCTCACACTCCATATCGTGACTTCTTACAGGCTGCAGCAGTTTTCTCTGGACTTAAATCTTTATATAAAGCAGTCAGCTGAAGTGAATTATGAAGTGTACTTCCCAGCAGATCTCTGATGACATGTTGTGGTAAAATAAGGAACTGCATTTTTTCCTAATTAGGAAGCCAAATATAAACTCAGGCTTTTCCAATGACAAAAATCCACCCAGATTTTACATTTTATTACCTTGTCTGTACAACATGGTACATAACAGACACATAACAAAAACAATAACAAGGAAAATAGTAAAGGGAATTATCCACTTGTGTGGGTTTCTATAACAACAGCTTTTTTTGCTCGTCTTACTACAGCAATGAGTGACTAATGGCAAAGCATTTCTCCTCTTGAAAGCCTTAAAAGTGACTTTACAAATACTGGTACAATCTCCAAGCTGTGTCTGGTTTTAGTGGCATTTCAGCGACAATGTTAGCCAACTGTGAATAATGAAAAGATGTCCATGATGTAAATGTCTATATTTAAATCAGAAATGAGCCACAACACTTTTTCAAAGCTCATTATACATAGTCATATCCCAAACTTTAAAACTTTCACTGGACCCAACATACAGACTATATGTACAACTGAGGCAACAAACAGATAGAACACAAAATCAATTTCTTTCTGCAGTGAACTTCAAATGCACCGATAAAGGCAGAGCTCCAAATGTCACATGATAACATCTTCAAGCATAATTGTGTGAAAGGCAACACAATAAATAAAACAAATGGCACGGAAGGTTTGAACAATCTAAACTGAGAAGCACAATGTCTCTGGGAATATTCACAGGAAACTAAATACTAAAGCAAGCACGTCCCTGTAGACAGTAAGAGAAGCTGACTAAAGAGAACTGAGATTAAGAAAAACAGAAAATCACAATCTAATTACAGTGAGGAGTATAACATTTATAATTCAATATAGTATTTCTATTTACAAGCATTTATACAACAGAGCACATTAAACTGGGGTTTGGGCTTATTACTCTATCAGGACATGGAGCAGAACAATCAGATCATATAATGCACTAAATATAAACCTTGTAAACATCACATCTCACCTTTTATCTTAGATATCAGTCAGTTTAAGTTTATATTTGCCAGGTTCAATAAGCATTTGTCCTTACTTTAAGGCATAGGTATCAAGCTTAGGAGTAAGCCTAAGAGTTTACTTTAAATAAGCCAGATTTATTCAAAAGGTTTCACTCCAAAGAGAGAAATCATACTCATCACAGCAAACCCCCAAAGCAAAATGTCCCTACTCGTCGCTGGATCAGTTCAGCTAGCTGCACAGTTATAAGATCTCCTCGACTCCGTGCGCAAAGATCATAACCAGGCCGGGTTCCAGGATCATATCCTCCCCCATATGCTGATTCTCACAGGCCATCACCACCACTGCCTGCTTGCCAGGGATACGCTTGGCAACGTAGTTCTCATAGTAGCGCCTGTTCATCTGCCGCGTCTCGAGAGTGGCCAGTCCCTGCGGCCAATTACGCTCATGGGCGTTTTCGATCAGGTCGTTTACAATCGAGAGAGGACAGCCGCTGTCAATGAGGGAGCGCTTGATGACTGCTTGGAGGACAGCATCAGGAGTCGAGATCATGCCACCCCAGCGTGTCACTCTAGCAGGCTGCATGGAGTTTACCCACCTGAAGGTTTAAAAAAAGAAAAAGAAAATTAGGAACTGAATTTATTTCAGATCACATATTGGGAGAGGAAAGGAAAGCTTCACTTACTCAAGTATCTCATTGTACTCGATGCTCTCTTCAAGGTTTTGCAAGTTCGGGTTTGCACTGCGAATTGCTCTCATGTAGGCTTTTAGCAGCTGAATGTCTCGTTTCTGGAAATGAAAAGCAATACAGTGAATGAAAAACCTCTCAAAACTGCCTCAAGTACAAAATCTGTAACTGTCCATTTAAAAAGCCCAAGTAGATTCACATCCACACCAAAAAAAAAAAAAAAGTGCAATAAGAATGAGGAGACCATTGTTGTTGCACGTCCATCAAGCACATATAACAGGCATGCATCTGTGTCTTATACCACAAAGACATGGCACTCAAATTATTTCTGCCATATATCATACAGACAGACAACTGTTAATATTTTATCAAGACTAGACCTAATATTTTGTCAAAAATATACTATTGTGTTGGCAAAATACTCTTACTTGTTCCCCCAGCTGGTGTTTATGTTCTGCTACAGTTTTTTCCAGCTCTGAAATTTTAGTTTGCTGCTGCTGGACAACGCTCCGCAAGTGTTTAATACAGTTATGATTGGGCAGCTCATCTTTGGGCATTTCAAGCCTGCAAGAGTGAGAAAAACAGAATATTAAGCAAGAAAAGAAAATTTAATACTATAAAATACAAAGGAGGTCACATTCTTAGAACAATTTATGGTGATATTATTATGGTTGACTTAGTGTTTCTATACATGTCACATAAGGCTTGTAAGGCTTTGGATTTATTCTATGGAATCCCCTTACCCACATCCCTCCTCACAGTTGACAGGCCTTTTGGGGTTGTGCTCACAGTCCTTGAGATGTGACTGCAGCTGGTCCAACCGCAGTGTGGCTGTGCAGCCAAAGCTCGCATTATCACAGCTGATCTGAAGTTTGGACAACATGTTGCGCATAATGCGGGGCACAGGACGGAGGTGAGCCAGCGTCACTACTGTGCGGTCAACAGGACAAATCTGTTGCTGGGCAAACCACTGCGTTATACAGGCATTGCAGAAGGCATGTTCACAGTGTGGAGCCTGAGGTGGAAAAATGCATATGCATATAAGACAAATTTAATGTCAGAAATACAGATAGAATTAAAAGGTGGGGTGTATTTTGATCAAAGACTTGCCTGCACTGGTTCTTCTAACACTCCACTACATATTGGACACAACAGGTCTTCATCCACCTCCCCTTGAAACCTCGTAACGTCGTACCCCATGGTACATTACCCACAACCTCCTGAACAACACACAAAAAGGTTTTTAGCCATATTAACTTCTTAAAGACACAACTGTAAACAGATGATACTAATCTGTACAAAGATTTTAAGTATTTTGAATTCTTATGCAACAGAGAGGCACTGACTGATCCTAAATTTATTTGGGTACATGATAATGACCCCAAAGTGATTAAAAAAACAACAACACACTTTTAGTGACAAGAAAAACACCAGATGGTACTCAACTAGCCTTGAGGGGTGTACCACAAAGCGAGACTAATAGGTCAGCAGCGTATGTCAAGCTTAAAACTCAAGAGTTTTCAGTGTCACAAAGGTGGTCACCATGGCAACTCATGTGAAACTCTTAACCTGGTCCAGAGCAGGTCGTGTTCAGAGTTTTGGTTTACAATTGTGAGCAACTGCCACAATTTAATTGGTACTCTTAAAGACAGCACGATCCAAGTGTGCTATAGATTCTCTGCTGAAGGAAACCATTTTATATATAGCACCAGCTGAACAACACTTACTAACAAAAATAAATGAAGCCATTACAGTGCAGACTGTGTACCACATTGTCATATAAATGTACATGTATTCAGTTGTCATAATTCGTAGTAGACTGCTGAAAATACAGCAGATTAGAAATTAATCAGTCAATTTGCTGGATATCAGTCACAGAATATATTTAACCAATAAAATTAATTTCGCTTTGACAATGTCTTGCAGCAACAATTGCCATTTGAGGTTATATTTTTGTATGTTCCTCATAGATCTCTATCATGGAATCTGGCAATTTTATGCTGAAAAGCAGTCATGTGATGCATCAAATTCCCTTTTTTATGCAAGTGTGAGAATCAATAAAAATCGTCATTGTGTTCGAATAAAGCTTTAGGTTTGGTAAAGCCAGCTAATGCAAAACAAAAACCTGGATATGTTGAACCTGCTTCATAATACAACTGAGTTTACATAAAGAATCAAAAGCAGTTGGGAAAACCCAGATTCAAAGAACAGTGGCAAGTTTACCAAGACGTGTTGACAAATTACTTGCCAAGCAATGCCAAATAATCTTCCTAAATCCTTTACATAGTTCAAATACTTTAAGCCTACCTCACGCACAAAAGGCCTCAAATGTTTCCATTCAGGTCCTGATGTTTTGCTGATACGTCACATCTGGTAAAATGGCCTCCCTGCTAAAAGAGTTACAAAAAGAAAAAGAAAAATTATAATATTCATAGTGATTGTTAGATTGATTACAGTTCTTGCATGTAGCAAAATCCAAGATCGACGCAATTTATCTGGAGATATATTAAAAAAGACGTGAGCTCAGTCGTTTTCAAATTTTCTTGCAATAATCTATATTCTTTACCTAACAGCATCCCACACCTTTTTTTTTTTTTTATCTTTATGAACATCGTTTTCTAGCTTTAATCAAATTTTTTTTAAATGGAACAATGACTCAAGACATTGAGCACACAGCCCTGACTCGATGCCCTTGACCTAACGTTGTGTAAATTTAACCCTACTGTCACCTATGGCACCTAATGAGAACATTCTGTCATTCCAGCTGACTGGCTGATGGCCCAATTTGACTGAAAGCGGCACATGTAGGCGATTTACAGACCCCCATTTCTCCAATTGCTCTCAACATGCCCTGCAAACATTAGCATCGCTAACGTTAGCTATATGGAAGATATTTCGTTGACAACGCTGTACTTTGCTCCAGTTATTTTGGGGTTTATAATGAAAGAAACTGGGGTCATCACACAAAAAGCACCGCAATGCTTGGATATAAGAACCCCTCTCTAGTCACGAATTACATGTAGCTATCGCTATTCCACTAACCATCCCTTTTAGCAAATACGGTACCGTTGGTTTTCCCTGGATATTAGCATCAAGCTAACCAGACAGAGCTCAGTCTAGGCGTATTACACAGAGAAATGTCCGCTTACAATTACACACACTAGAAGAAAATACCATAACTAACAGATATACTTACCTAAGCGTGTATTAAACTAGTTCTTTATGACGAATTCTGTGTTTTTTCAGACGTCCCAGTGTAGCTAGAAGCTTGATAGCCACGTCCTGTGCTACATCCTACACTTCAGCGTCGTTGAGACGCAAGCGAACGGTGACGTCATGACGTACCGCTGCAACGTTCGTTTGATTGGTCCTTTAACTTTTTCTCTCTCTATCCATCTTTCTATCTTCATTCATCTACAGACCATATTATAATACACATTTACTCTAATCTGACTAGAACTACCAGTTGATTTTTCTGTGATGGTTTCATTTTTAAAGACAAATATGGCACAAATACATACAGTAATCTGCAAAAGACTTGAGCCACCTCTCATTTCTTTATAATTTGCTTCCAAGAAGCAAAATCTTGTATTTTGATCTTCTTGTATTTTAAAGTTGTCTTCAACAATACGTCTTTAGGTTTCCTGGATGATTTTTCAAAGATTTTCTTGGGACATTGGCTGCTTTTTTCATTCATTTTCAGTCCATTCCTATTACCCACCATATTCAGATGAAAACATTTTTGTCTCTTAAAATACTTACAGCATTGCCTGAACTCTATTAGACAAGCTTTTTAGTACTTGAATGAATCATTCAAGCATTAAAAAGCAACAAGTCATGGGATGAACTAGTGTTGTGTCTTTAGCTAACACATTAGCAAAGATTTTGCTAATTTGTCTGATTTTAAATTGCATCTTTAGGTACTTTGTTATTAGCAGCCTGTTGGAAGACAAAAGAAGTGGAAGGCCTAAAAAAACTGTGTCTGAATGTTATGTCTGTAACAAACAGAAAAACAGCCAGCAAAGACTTGACACAGGACCTGAGAAATGCATCATTAGAAATGATCTCAGTGGAAGAGTGGCTGTCAATCAGACATTCTTAAAAAATGAAAACAGAAAATGCTTAGGTATGCCAAATGACTGACAATGAGTCGCAACATGTGATTCAGTTCAGTTAAATTAAATTTTATTTACAGTTCATTAACAGTTGCCTTAAGGTGCTTTATATTGTAAGGTATACACTTGGCAATAATAAAGAGAAAACCCCAACAGTCACACCAACACCCCACTTCCCTGTGACCAAGCAGCTGGTGATAGCGGGAAGGAAAAGCTCCCTTTACCAGGAAAAAAAAAACCTCTTGCAGGACCAGTCCCAGTGAGGGGGATCCATCTGTGATGACCAGTTTGGTGTGAGGATGATGAATCCAGATTTTACGTTTTTGTCTCAATGTTTGGAGGTGGTCAGGAGCAATGTTCCCTCTAATTTTTCATGTGTCTGAACGATCGCACAAACTCCCTGAGCGGTCCCTTGGACCACTGTGAGCGACATCAGACGTGTGCACTGTGGTCACGCCAGCATCGAATCCATCCAAGTTACATGGTTTATTAAAAAAATCAAATTACAGCATTTACATTTTTTAGACTACTTTTAATTAACTGCTTTAGCCCACTTACAATGAAAATGTAAAAAAAATCTTGTTCATGACCTGTGTAGTATGTTAACACTATTGGAAGTAAAAAAAACTTGAACTCCAGTTTTGAAAACACAACTTTCTTTTTTTATATATTATTATTATTTTTTTTTATAAAGCTCTGGGAGAGAGTCCTGTAACTCTCTGTCTGCAAAATACAGTATATAATGACCAATGTTGGGCAATTAATTATATAGTTACTTCTTCAAAAAAAGTAACTGAGTTTTGCAAACAACAAAGTTTTTTGCAGCCGTTTACCTAAAAATGCAGCCAAGGCGTTTTTTTAAATAAACATTTCAAACTATTTACAGAACAATCAGGTGTTCTGCATCAAATTTGATGCCACACAAATTATTTGTGCCACTCCATAACATAATTTCTGTCCACTATGAGATAAAGGAGAACAACAAAAGCCTGATACCTGCAGGCCTGACAACAGCAGATGTATCACTCCTGCAACACGTGTAACATTCAGCAGTCGCCTCATTGTTCTGACACACACAACAAAACTATTGACTACACTACACGCTAACTACACCAGATTTGCGCTAAACGTCGCAAATCTATCACATCTCAAAACACCGCCGTCACTCCTAAAACTTCCCCCTTCCTAAACAATAAATACCATGTTGCCATAATTTTTTGATTGGTCGACATGGTATATTTTTCGACCAATAGGAAAGGGTGGGATTTTTTAGTTTTGTTTTTGCTCACAGGCGGAGAGTGCTTTCAAGCGTTTTCCTTATAAAACGCCGTTTTTACCGTTTCTTCCCGCAGTAAATATAAACAACGACAGGATTCAGGAAGAAAACCAAACATTGAATATTTTTTTTATCATAACTCTGGTTTTACGTGGCCTATCAACACAATTTAAAAACTGGTATAAAGTCCACACTTTTCCCGTCAATTGTTCCGTCTGTCCTGCTCACATCTCCACTTTGTCATTAACGTGGCTTCACTCCACATCAGCCACGCCGCTTTGCTAGCTAAAACATCGGTGTCGGCACATAAGGACGCTGTCATAGCCTGTCAACGACGTTGATTAGCTGCGCATACACGAATGTGAATCGCGTGATTGGCTGGACTGTGGGATAAGGTGGCATCGTTCTAATCCCAGTCAGCAGCCAGTCACTTACTGACTAACACTGCAAAACAGAATTGTTAAAGTATTAATTTTAATTTCAATTCAGGTTAGATTTCTTTTTGTGTGCGCAACGCAGATTTTCTGTGCGCAGAGACCGTGCCAGCAGTGCGCAATTGCGCACGCGCGCAGCTTAGAGGGAACATTGGGAGAGAACTAAACAATGAATGGCTTAATTTATAACCATCAAAATGACCACAAAAAGCAAAGTAAGTTAAAGAATACCCGGATTAACAAACAAAAAACACATACACACACAATGGATCACTATCCGTCATGGACTGACCTTCCCAGAGCCTAGACGTCAACAGTGTGGGGGTGACTTTGACAGGGAACAGAACACAAATTAGCCAACATCCAAAGAAGAACTTTGAATCTCCTTCAAGATGCCTATAGAACTATTCCTGAAGACTACTTAAAGACTAAAATGTGTCTAAGAGAGTTCAGGCGTCGTTTAGGAATACCAAATATTGATTTTCAATCTTGTTGGAGTTGTGCAAACTGCCTAATATACCAAATTACAAGATATGTTTGTGCATGTAACTGAATTGCTGCAACCATTTGCCATTTTCCTAGCAAAGCATAAAGAAACGGAGAGTTGCTCATTACTTTTCCACAGCACAGCCACACAAATATGACACGATTCTTTCTCAGCCATGCAGTGAAAGAACATAATGTTATATTTAGGACAGAAGGTAAACAGGAAGGGGGAAAAAATAGGTAGAAATATCCAGACAGAAAATGCACTTTATGCAGAGTGGGTGGATCCGGTTTAGCAGGAGGGGGCGCACACTGAAATGAATGACTCAGTCTATAACAGTGTGAGTGCATGCTCCTCCAACACTGACACGGTGTCATTGAACTGCACTGGTACTCTTATAAATCTATGTGGTTTTATGCAAAATAAAATCCAGCTCAAATCAGTCTCACTGTTAGAGGAAACTTAGAGCTAGTTACAGCAATATTCACATTACTTTTGCATGCAAGTCAGTCATTTTATTACACTAGTTTCTTATGAAAGTAGTGGTTCAATCTGGTATAAACTCAATCAATATTTTAATGTCGCTTGTTACTGTATTTTGCACAAAACATAAACACTTTAAGAAGTATATAAATTCCTTATGAGTAACACACAAAGGTCAAAGTCCAATACACTCCCATCATACTACTATAAAATGTGAGCTAACAGTGGTGGTAAAAACAGTCAAGTTCTTTGCTTTGTCAGTTCCTCATTTGAGTTGAGAAACCTCAAGTAGATTCTCACATACACACACATTAAAAGGTTTAGAATGTCTTCTCAGCTATATATGTTTTTTTCTTGGGTTCCTAGTTTGAAAGACACTGCAGAAAACACAACACATGAAAAACATAAATAACTCCAGACTCAAGAAATATTTAGCAATAGCACTTTATTGAACACAAACAACCCTAAGCCACAATACTGAATGACAAGACCAATTGGCTGCAGCAAACATTTTATAAAATAGATTCAGGTTTAATGTCACTAAATTGTTTTTTTTCCTTTTAACGTCAGAAAGACAGATGCAGGTTTTTCCAAAACAGTGAATGATCTTTTACATATTTAACATTTCTGTAACAAATTATCATTCACATGTTCACACAAAGGAATAACAAGGCAAAGTGCTTTCAGGATTGCATTGTCGAAAAAATTAAAATAAAACAAAAACAGAAAAATGAATGGCTTGAGGTTAAAGGTGAGACGGTGGGTGAGAGGGGAGGGGTGGGGGAGTTGGGCTGGTCCTGTTTTAGAGTAGGCATGGGTGAGCTGTTGGGTGGTTGTGAGGGTGGTGGGATGGTGGGGCCTGGTCTGAAAAACCTCAAACCTTTCACCTTTGTCCCGTACCCCTTTGTAGTCAAAACTGGATGTAAAATGTTGGGGCAGTGCGGAAACAAGACGCCTGTGTAGCAGAATTTGGTACAGAGTGGACAGATGGATTCAAAGGCATACGGCTCGAGGGGTTCAAACTCATCCACATTTACAAATACACCTTACTATCATCCCTGTGACAACCTGTGATATCATTACAACTGTAGGGGGGAGAAAAAATAAAAATAATGAAAATAAATAAATAAATGGCTGACCCAAAAGGAAGCTGTAAACGTTGAAATATTGTATAGCATAGGGCTAGATAGGGGAAGTATATGCATAAGAGGAAACCAAAGAAATAAATGCTGTTAAAATATAAAGCCAATGGTTATTCATTTTCTTAAAAAGATGATTCCTCTGACCATTCGCCACTGAATGTTAAAGGGGATAGACTATCATCATAATCTGCATCATAACGTTGTCTGGCTTCACATTCCAGTGGTATTTTGTCGTATAAATGCTTCTCATAAATATTTTTTTTTTCCAAACGTCAAATAGACAAGTACACATACAGCACAACCAAGCACACTTTATGTATAACTACCATTGCTTATGATAAATCTGTATTCCCGCACTGTGAATAAACTTTTTTTTTTTTTGTAAGTCAGAACAGGTGGAGAGACGAACAATACTCAAGGCTGCAAAACAAGGAGGTAGGAGAAATGCTACTGAAAAAACAGCAAGTGAAGCTAACGCAATCGTTCACTTAAACAATTGTGATACACCAGGCTTCCTGAACCATGCTAGTGCCAACAGCTGCTAGTCCAGTTGGAGTTTGAAGAGTTGTGTTTTAATAAGCGTTTGATTTTAACTTTGAATATTGACTTGGCTATTTAAAAAAACAAACAATAAAAGTGTATCTGCAGCTTTCTGACAGCTCCTGCATTGACTGGGGTAGCAGCTGTGGTGATGTACTAGTTAAAGAAATCTTAAGAGGCTCATTCATCTTTACACAAAAAAAAAAAAGAAGAAGAAGAAGAAGAAGAAAAACAATGTCTGAATCGTGTCTTAACCCTATATTCCCAGACTGGTCATATTTCAAAATTGACTAATTTCAACTTCATTGGTCCTGTTGTCATCACAGGTCTCGAGACCGCGCTGCTGGTGATGGCATTGACTCCTTTACACACAGTAGAATAGTATATTTGCAGATTTGTAAATGAGGTAATCAGCGTTAGGCTAAATAGGGAACCCTGTCGTTGACACACATGCCCACTTCATTCACCAGCAAAGAGAAAAATAAATTCCTCAATCAGAGGGACAGGACTGTGAAAAATTAAATCAACTTTGGAATGTTGGGTGGACAAGCCAACTTTTTTTTTTTGTTTAACTTTCTGTGAAGGTGCACTGTGAAACTCTTTGATTGTAATTCATCACATGACCTGATTCAAAGTCCTTCCACTCATGATAAGAGCTCCTTTGTCATTACCCCATAATAAGCCACTCAAAAAAAAAAAAAAACAACACAAAACAGGCAACCCATTAATCTAGCGTTTCCTTTTTAAAACTCGCAATGACTTAAGGCTGCCTCAGCAGCAGATCAACGCCTGCTTTAAGTCCAGTTGTGAGAGGATTGTTAATAGCTCGTGAGTTGCAATGAGGTGGCAACATCTACAGTGAAGCAGACTAAACATAGAAACACGGAGAAACAAAAAAGAAAAAAGAAAAAGAGGGACAACCACTACTAAAATGTCACAGAACATGCAGTATACATCCTTTCCTACAGTAAGCTATTCCTAATAGCACATTCAAGGGGGCTCCTAATGGGCAAATTCTTTGATATGGCTCTGCTTTAGAGTAATCAAGCTTGGTGAGAGACTACTTCTATTGTGGGCTCACAGAAGGAGCATGTCGATAAGGTGCTCCATCAGAAGATTGCTGCATTGGTTCAACTGCACGAATGCGTTGTGTCATTCAGTTCGACAGTAAACACTGGAAAGTGTTTTGAACATTTGTTTTCCTTCGTGTAAATAAATGTTTCCCCCCAAAGACACATCTTTTGCTGGTGAAAACAAACGGCACTTTCAAGGGGAATGTTTCTCTAAAACCACAATCACAGGACCTCCAAGTAACAAATTCTGAAAACACACAGGCTATACAGTAGATATAAATCTCATGAGTTTCTTAACTGTACAAGCTTTAGGCTACACACTGAAAAGGGAGGGACATGTAAGAACCCTTAATGCTTAACATTGAAAACAAATATAAGGCATTTCATATTTCCATTTATCCGCATACATCGCCGACAGCAGGTCTAAACATGTTTTTTTTGTTGTTTTTTTTGAGAAAACATTTCATTCAAGGAGGAAGAAAGGATGCATATACACATCTACACATGCAAATGAACATGTCTATACCGGCTATTAAACCAGAAGTCCAAACTACAATACCATCAAAGTCCATCCATAAGAAAGAAGAAGAAAAAAAATGCTCCTACTCAAATTTATCAACTTGTGCAGGGTCCTTTGTCTGAGCAGGCAGCTGTTAAAGATGTATGTCGATCACAGTTTTAAGAATGGAATACCACACACTCCACAATCAAATGCCACCTCTCTGATCACAAACAAGAGGACCACTTGAAATCCTTCATTTGCTACAGATGAGTGACTTTTGGTGTTAACAAAAAAAAAGAAAAGGGCATATTAAATATTTTTCCCAACTGAGGAAGCAATGATAAACAAAAGGTTATTGCACTTTTATCTTCCATTTCAAACGAGGTCAGCTTGAGAGAAGATGATCCATGCCTTAATGTCGAAGTAAGACAACAAATGTTACGTCACTCCTATAATATGATCACACTGTTATTAACACTGCACACAGCTACTACTGCAACCCTACTTGTAGTCAGTCTAGCCTAAAAATAAAAGACAAAAAACAATCTCCACAATCAAATCGCAACACAGTCACAACAAACAGTTTACCTATGTCTGATGTTGAATTCAGGTACCGCATCGTTTCACAATCTGCACTGTGAAGTTACTAACCGTCAACGAATACCCAAGAGTTGAGAAGAACAATCAGAAGAAAGCTCTGAAATTCCAGGCAATGGTCTTTCTACAGTTAATGTGTTACTGACAATCAAACCTCATGTTTCCTGCACTAGGGAGTTAGATGTTTTTCCTCACTTCTTTGCCTCAATTTGGTCTATAGGCTCCTTCGCTTCTTATTGTTGAGAGAGCCAGCTGAGCCCCGAGGTGCCTTCTTTGGATTTGTGCTTTCGTACTATTGATCCCCATCCATCTGATGTTTGATGTGCCCTAAATCGCATCAGTACTGTGCAAGTTATTCAGCCTCCCGAAGGGAGCAAATAGTGAAATCCAGACTAAAACTGTAGGAGTTCTTTAGAGTGTTTTGTTTGTTTTCGTCGTTTTAACTTGGATCACACTAGATTGAAGTAATAATGCTCAGTGGGAGTATGAGCCCATCTACTGTAGCCATGTATGTTCAGTGTAATTTCTCTTTCCCAATATAAGGCTTCTGGGAAATACAAATGGAAGACCGTACCTTTCGGTAGTAACAAATAAAAGGCACCATGCCAACACTGTGTTCGATATTACACAGGTCTTATTGGTGGGGGAAATTAATGACCAAGTGTTCAGGCAGGGAAGGCGGTCAAACGAGCATTAGTCATAATGTAAAACTTGTATTGTTCTGACTTACAGAGGTAAAGTTTTATAGCTACCTTCATTTCCCACCTTAACTTAGACTCTACCCTTCGCTCCACATGACTTGCGTCAGATAACAGAGTCATTGGTTGATCGTAATGAAGAGAAACATGTCGCAACAGGGTTAACTAAGCTTTTCAGTTCAGTTTTCAATTCAAAAAGGAAAAAAAGAAGAATAAAAGGGCTTGTGCATGTTTAGGTTCGACATGCATATGTTGAAAAGTCACTCACACTACACGAGAAATCTTCACAACTGGCATCAGGAAGGGGAAAAAAAAAAAAGGAAAAAAAGAACGCCCCGCCCCCCCCAAAAAATCACAGAGGATCAATGTCAGCATTGTCACACAAAAGATCACTGATGAGGTAAAACTGCAGGTCCAATAAAAAGTACAAAGTGCAGTTGGCTGCCCCTTCGTAAGGTAGGAAACATGAGACATCTACTGACACTAATCAAACACTTCCGCGTAGATACATCTGATTTAGGCTGGTTTAAGCAGAATTACACAACTCACAACGAAATGGATCGAAAGATCTGAACTCTTTGTTAGCATAGCTGTACAAGCAAGGATTTCTTTTCTGTCTGAATATTTCTGAGGTACACCACTGCTCTCCCCCCACCCCCCACCCCCGGTCGTTTGGCTCGAGATATTACATAAGCCAAAGTTGATTGTTTACGAGTGAACTCTGAATTCATTCACAGTGGAAAATATGGCGAGATCCCAACCACTCCGAGCAATCTCTGCACCATGGCAACCTTGAGCTATGTGCTACCTCAATTTATTTGTGTGCTTCTTGACACCCAGAGATTTTTGTAAGACCAAACAAAAGAAGAAAAAAAAAAGCCAATTTTCTTTTTCAGCAATCCAACCTAGCAGCATAACTCTGAAGGTGACACAACTAAACAGGTACTGCCAGGTATCATTTTCTTTTATAGCTTTTAAGGCAAAAGGCTCAACAGTGGACCAGAGGGTTGAATTGAAATTTGCAATTTACTTCAAGTAAGAACCAAGACATCCATTGAGGCAAATCAATTCTATTCTGTATATATACCATGCAGTTTTGGACATCAAAAATGTTTTTTTTCTCCTTGTAACACACTTTACAAACCACCTTATTTACCACAAAACCTAGGGACTGCTTTGCCAATACCAAAGGGACTAAGTATATTCTTCAAAAAAATGTCCAATTATAAAATAGACTTCTAGCAACACCAATTTTTTTTTTTTAAACAGAATACTTGGTTTCAAGTATGAATATCCCATGCAAATATTTATAGCTTTTCTTTTGACTAATATAACTGGTGAAAAGCATGCAGCTCCAAACACAAAATTTATAATACTCCTGCCTATGTCTGAATATGTTACTGACTGAGTAAATGTGATTAATGTCTAAAGGCAAATCAAGGTTTCTATGGCACTAAATGGGTGTAGCTTAGGTGCATTTTTTGTCAAATATAGGCTATTTAACGTGTGATCGTATCTACTGTAGACCTTCTTGTCCCTCTTGTTTTACTGTACTGTAAGGCAATCTCAATGGAATGGATGAATATGAATGTTGAATTCATCTGAACTCCTGTCCTCCGTTTACCTTGTAGGCTACACTCCACACAATATGTATAGAGAAAGAAAAGTGATATTTCACAACAGTAAGCCTATACACCAATGATAATGCCAAAAGAAATATCCAGACTTTCGATGCAGGAAGACTACTACACACACAGTATAATATCCAGAGAATCATTTTACTACATGCTACCTGTATAATCATATCTATGCAAGACAAATGAAGAGCAACAGTTTAAAGTCGGGAGAAAGCAATTTGTCCTGCTCTAAACTGACCCTACATTCATTTCAGTCAGAAAATTCATGGCTCAGATTTGATGGTCAGACTGTAAACTGCTTGAATGCATAAATCCATTGCTGCTTTACTAAGAGGGGTTTCCCCCCTTAACACATTTTGGCAATCAGGCCTTTTTTTTTTGTGACCAAAGATTATGACATCTAACCCGCATTTAAATCTTCCATTGGCATTTATGCTTTGATTTACTAAACTGGCCTAAATGGATGGCAGTGCAATATTTGTGCTGCACACTATTACACACGCACGTGCGCTATTGCTACAAGTGGACCTTTCATTGCTTTCCGTTTCTGACTCCAGATATATTGTATATGCTCCATTTGTTTAATCGTTGCTATATCAAAATCGTGATCTAGCTCCGTGCACAATCATTCAGTTATTACTGGTACACACAAATAATAATAATAATAATAATAATGAAAAAAAGCATGTATAAGAACACTGTAATAAAACAAAAGGATTCAGTTACGACTTGTATAGTTGCAAGGGGCAATGGCTCCATTTACTGGTCAGATATGGACATCACAGGAGGCAAGCAAAAAAAATTAAAAAAAGGACACCCCTGCCTGGACAGGCTGGCCTGACAGCACCTACTGATGGCAGAAAGAGTATGTAGTTTTTGAGGAGCCTGCCTGAGGTGTTTAAAAATCATTGGACTGACTTTAAGTGACTTAGACCAGAGTCTATGTCGTCAGCAGTAGGCTGGGTAATGTAACCATATCACGCTGCTGGGCCATGCACCCAGAAACCGATAACTCAAGTCAGTGGGCAGTGGACACTGTCCCCGAAAATACACCTGTTTTTTTTTTCTTTTTTTCCTATTTTAAATAATGCATTGTTAGAGTACAATTTCATTGCAGCCTTTGCTTGTCTTTTTACAACCCTTCTTTCCTGTTTTCAGCAGCATTACACATGCATGTAAACATAAGTACATACATTACATCTGCTCTATTTTGCACACTTAGAACCTGAATGTACTAAAGTGCGTGCTTGACTATCTAATTAAGTGCTGTGGGATTGGGGTTAAAAAGGAATTAAATTATGGAACATCCCATCAAGAAGAAAAAGTGTAGACATAATAATCCTGCAGAGATCTGATTGGATTAATAAATTCTGCCTGTTGTTTCAGCACAGATCCTGAGATTACAACAAAGTATGTACCTATCCCCAGTAATATTATATTGGTTCTCGAGAAAACTATAAACTAATCAAGAGAACGAAGGCTGGGGTTCACCAATTAGTTTCACTTCATTTCAGTCAGTTATAGAGGTTGTATTAAATGCAAACTATGAATCATTAACTCATAGAAATCACTGCCCTAACGTGTACTATTGTCAGTTTTAGAAAACCAAGTTAAATACAATTATGCGAAAGTGTTTTTGTAAGATGTATTTAACAACATAGCCTAGCCTAGGTCCTCATCTCTCATCCAGACAACTAACGTGTGCAATTGTGCCACTTCATTACCTGT
The DNA here is from genome assembly GCF_036321145.2 of Pelmatolapia mariae. Lineage (NCBI taxonomy): Eukaryota > Metazoa > Chordata > Actinopteri > Cichliformes > Cichlidae > Pelmatolapia > Pelmatolapia mariae. The sequence goes on along the minus strand of NC_086244.1, from coordinate 9,608,878 downwards.
GGATATGAAGTTATCGCGCCAATGAAAACAATCTGACTCAGTGTAATTTAACCACCAGCCGATGGTTTTTAAAAATAAAAACAACAACAAAATAGCATAGGTATAACATCTAAAAGTCACAAACAGCTCTAGTGGTCCGATACAATCATCTTTAGTATGCTTAGTACCAGAAAATGGGATGAAGAGACAAAAAAAGGAACACAAAAAAAGCACATATTTGGATTTCTGCTATTCCTGAAATCTAAGTAACAGGTATTGGCCTAAGCAAAGATCCCTCTCTTTTTCCTCTTAGCCCTATTTGATTCTATTAGGGATTTCAAACTCCCTGGTCTTTGATAATGCCGGGACACAAAGATAAGCCGGGCAGTTTTATTCCCACTAGATACTGTGGTTTAATGCTGTTCCAATCAAATTGGTGGAGACATAATTGGTCTCAGGGCTCGTCATTCTCTGCCATTAAGCAATCCAACTGAAATGATGTGTTACGTACGGAAGGCATGGGTCAAAAAGGCATTTCATGAGATGCCATAAAGGCAATCCAGTGCATTTGTGTTGACACTGACAGTAAAATGCCCGGCACACAGAGCCATTCGTTTAGTCTTTAGGTTATTTTTCCATGAAATATTAAAAAAACCAAAAAACTAACCCCCGAGAAAAAAAAAAGAAAAATCAAAACACATTCCAGGGAAACAAAAGCCCTTGTGACAGTGATTGTCTATTCAATAACGCCAAACAAAAGAAGGCCAAAAGAAAATATTGCTTGAAAACTGCCCAATAAAAATAGCAGACAATACTCCTTAATCTGTTCTAATGGATCAGCGTTCACCGGTTGACATATAAGCTATTAGATGCTTAAGACTAGTTCATCAGCTCCGAGAAATACTCCTTTAGAGAGAGCTTGTTAAAACCGCAATGCTGATGGCCGGTTCAACTTCAGAAACACAAAGAGCAAAAACATCATTAGTGCCAAAACCCAAAATTGATCACTCTTTTCAACAATCAGGCCATTCAGATTCTAAAATCTTTTCCTTAAAAACACTGTTAAAGAGATGGGAAATAAATTGAAATGGCTTGTTCACTTATGTGCTCAGATATATGATGCTTTGATGAGGTGTTGTTGGCAGATATTACTAGTAAAGCCTTCATCTAGAATAAACAAGGCCTCAGTCAGTCACTATCCTACAGTAGTTCTCTAGTCCTACAAAAAGAGAACATTAGGCCTACGGACCCTGGGTGAAGATGAAGCAGCTGCTAAACGAGTTGACGAGGTATATCGAGATCTATTGTCTTTCTCTATACAGTACAGTTCATCTCAAATAAATAATTTATAGCCATAGTAGTGTTGATCAACTTTGGTCATAACTTATATGCTTAGAAACATTCTAGCTTAACAAACACTTATTTAGCATCTTTAAAAAAATGAAGTCAGCATTAAGAACAGATCGATGTTACGATGCTGACCCAGGCATGGTTCTCCTTTGGAAGGAGAGCATGCCAATGTATTCAGCAGCATTACCAAATTATCTTAAAATGCCAAACAATTCTAGGCCGTACATTTAAGTACACTATGGAATTAACATCTTTGTGACCCTTTTCCAAATTTGCAGATTGTACTGTAGTACACAAGCATTGCACTCTGAAGCTAAATTTAGATTTTTCCCTTGTGTGGTTCCTTCATAAAAATCTAGGCTAACGGACAATTTAAAAACAAAATTAAAAAGAAAAAAAAGAAAGTAATTACCATAAAAACAAAGAAACTCTTTGATCATTAATTTGGGAAGGCTGTATGTTCCTCTACAAGGTCACTGCAACTGATTTAACATGATATGACTTTCTTTATAGTGAGTGATATGAAGCGAAATACAGTTGAGGATACAGACATGCTCTTAAATGTTGGTTATATAACTATGTCAACATGATTTTAAAGGGTTAAATGATTTAGAGATGGCCAGATTGCTAGTGTTTATTTTGAATGCCACACTTTATCTGAGTGACCTTGTAGAGCAATGTGCCTCTACATATTAAGCACTATTAGGAGATGGAGGAATGGGATCTAATTGCATATTAGGTTTGACTGCACCTCAAGAGAAGACCAAACACTCACGCACACACAGACACACAAACACATACATACACAGAAAACAGACATGTGGGTGGGTGCTCTCCTGGTCCTCTGGGCCATTTTAAAGGGAGTCGCCCCCTGGTGGTGATGATGGTGATAGCAGCTGACTGAGAGAGCCGTGTGGCCTCACTCAGACAGACACCCGTCGAGGCCAACTGGTGCACCGTGACGGTCTTTGACGTAGCCGTTGTGGAGGCCGTTGCTGGGCAGCGGGGCGCAGGCGGCAGTGATGCCGCAGTGCTTCAACAAGTTGAGACCCGGGGAGGGGGAGACTGTAGGAGAGGAGCAGGAGCAGGAGGAAGGGTCCCGCTGGGGGAAAGGCTTCATGGTAGAGAGGATCAGAGCCAGGCAGTCAGCCACGTCCTTGTTGGGAGCACAGGCCAGAGCTGGGGTGTGTCCTGTTCCGCATCAAAATCCACATTAGAGCATCATGTGTCAGAGATGTTCTAATCAATATTGGAACTACCGATAATTAACTAATGAAACATTATTTAAAAAATTAAAAAGTAACTCAGTGGTACAATTTCAGAGAAATACTACACTTTCTCTTGGCTCTAAGAGCATTTCAGAGTCTTAATTCTAATTGCTTAGTTTGCCTCAGCTCCCCCTCTTAAGGCTCTCATTACTGACTCACTTCCAGTACATGGTTTGTTGTCCACAGGCATCGGTAAACCACTTTAACATTGAGTATAGCTTAACTTCTGAACACTCGCCTCACACATTGTTGCTTCCATCTCAGTGGCCAATCAAAATCAAGGGGTGGAACTTGCATCAACATTGTCTACAATGATCCTGCCTGTCACTGTCATCCAGCACTGAAGGAAGCTTTTGTAACTAAGCAACAATAAGCACTTCAGAAAAACCCCTCTACAAATTAGATCACAGGCACACCCAGTGCAAAAGCAGCTGCCTTTGGACAATGACCCTCAGAGCACTGAAAGGCCACTGCTCACTACCTGCACAGCCACGTGTATGCAAAGTCTGTGTTAGTTAGTGAACACAATGAAATGTTTTACAGCTGAAGAAAGAGACATTTTGCATATTAGGTTATTAAGGCAATAGATCTTTTTCTTTCACCGCTGGCTACCTGCACATAAAGGGCCAAAATCCAATAAGTAATGGCTTTAATATCATTCCACTGCCTGCATATTTAACCCATGTGCCATTAATAAAGCTCACAAGTTTCAGTAATAATATAGAGCTAAAAACAAAAAGAACACTTGGATATAATGGTAGCAGTGTTTGGTGGCCAATGCATGTTTGTTTACAAGGTTAAACCCAGACCTATTAAAATCTGCTTTCAACATTACGTCCCTCAAACAGTAACAAGATTAACAAAATAAATGAACTGATTGAAAGTGGACTGCCTTTTGTGTTCTTATCTATAAAAAAACGAAACAAACTGAAAAATCTAAATTTCGGTGTTGCTCACCTTCCTCATCCACAGCCAGCACCGTGGCTCCTCTACTCAGCAGTGCCTGCACCACCGTAGCCAGGCCATTGCGTGCTGCAAGATGGAGGGGCCTGTTGACAAACAAGGTAGTGTTTGGGAAAATAAATAAATAAATACATGCAAGTCATAATATTCAATAAAAGATCCATCCTAAATCCAATGCTCAGATGTAGATCCTAGTGATAGTAATTAAATTCCTGTGCATCTGTTACTGCAACATGGCAAAATATCTTCTTAACAATACAGGGGTTGAATTCTACAAATTAATTAATGTAAATTAAGTAGATTCCTGCATGAAAAATGTAATATATTAACACTTTACAGTTGAAAGGGAGAAAAAAAAAATCACGCTAGAAAAAACATGGACTATGCAGCATGTTGTGGGTGTCAGTCTAATTCCACATATACAAAAAAATCTATTGTTGGTTTAAAATGTTGCCAAGTTCTCACATTTGCAGAGCACTGTTGGTGGCATTTATCAGAGTGGGACTGTGGATCTCGCCCAAAATCAGCAGGGCGCACATCTCATGAGCCTGAGGAATAAAACAAATGACCATTTAAAAAAAGAAAAAAAAATGTCAACAGAAAGATATTCCTTAGAGAATCCTGTGATTTGAGGATCTTGTGAAAAACTAATGCGTACCTTGCTGCAGGCCAAGTGCAGGGCAGTGTTCCTATTCTCGTCCAGCAGTGTCAGGTCAGCCTTGGCCCGGTGAAGGAGGATGGCTGCACAACACCAAGACACAAAACTTGTTTATTCTTTTTTTGTAGCACTAATTTGCCTTTTTTTTTTTTTTTTTTTTTAAATTGTTATAGAAATGTTTCACATTCTGCATCAAAAACTAAATCCCACATAAGTAACAGTTGTAGTACTTACCCACGGTGCCGCTGTGTCCCTTGTCAGCAGCTACCATCAGAGCAGAGCGTCCACTTTTGTCCACTGCATTGATGTCTGCTCCATGACGAAGCACAAGCTGAAGTCCTGCGACATCCTCAGCAAATGCAGCAGCATGCAGTGGGGTCCTATAGAGACAGGATTTGTGTTTAATTAAAAAAAAAAAAAAAAAAAAAGACTGTTAAATGTCTGCGCTGACGAGCCAACTTTCCTGTCCAGCTCTTTGCGGTCAAACAGGACCAGGCTGCTGTACGTCTTTTTAAAACGTCTTTTATGCCCCCTTTATTACAGATCTGTTTTGGATATTCCATCAAGATCTCCCAGTCGAGAATGTGGGAAAATGTTTGCCCATTTATAAACTATGTAACATTTAACGCCACATCTGCATCTATAATTTTATTTTATTTATAGCCAAAATCACACCAAATCACAACAACAGTTGCCTCAAGGTGCTTTGTATTGTAAGGTAAAGACCCTACAGTAACACAAAAAAGAAAACAGAAAACCCCAACAATAAAAACAGATCTATAAACAGCCAGCTTTTTGGTAACCACAATTGCTCCACATTGGTCATCTTTTGCACAGTATAAAAGTCCCAGGCTTTTTTTTTTTTTTTTTTTTTTTTTTTTTTTTTTTTTAAATTGAACAAATGTATTCCTAAAAACCTGATAAAGTACTTTTCATTCCGCAGCCTCACCTTCCTTTGGCATCTCTGGTGTTAATCATGTGGACCCCAGAGGTTTCCAGCAGTCTTTCTGCAGCACCGCAGTGGCCATTCATCCTATCAGCAAGAAAACCATGTTAATGAAAAGTTAACGTTATCTAACCCCCCCCAGTAAAGGTAATTAGTTTTTCCAGACCAAGATACTCACAGAGCACAGTGCAGGGGGGTGAAAGGGTTTCCCTCTTCATGGATAAATGTTTTATATTCAAGTAAAACCTCCAAACAGTCTTCATGCCCTGAGAACAAACACACAAACACACACTTAGCATTAGAGACAACAGATGTGACAGTGATTATGTGTAACATTAATGTTTGGGGATTAGGCATTACCAGATGATCAAACTGAGCAAACCTTTGTAAGCAGCCCAGTGTAATGGGGTGTATTGTTTGTTGTCCAGCAATTTATCTTGTGGGTCTGTTGCCATGGCGGCCTGCACCAGACTGGCCAGGATCTTTGTGTGGCCTCTGGATGCAGCGTAGTGCAGCGGTGTCCTACCCTTGGTGTCCCGACATAAAGCAGAAGCTTTGTGCTCCAGCAGGGCTGTCACACACTCATCATGGCCCAACACAGCCTGTGCAACGAAAAACAATGGGGAATGAGCTAAACTTCACTGTCAAAAACTGAATTCACAATATTACTTTTTTTCTTTACATTTTACTTCCAAGGAGAAAGACTTTTTCTAAAGTGGTCTTGAACGATAGTTCTCCAGGCTTTCCAAAGGTCTTTCAAAGTTTTGTTTGGATACTGGCTGCTTTTTCCATTCATTTTTAGTTCAGTGCTTGTACGTGACCAAGTTTAGTTTTTTGTTTTTTATCTTTAACAAAAAAAAAAAAAAAAGCCAAAGACAACACAATCTAACATGCATTTGGGTATTTTTGCAGCAACAAGCATTTGCATAGGACTAACAGGTGAAAACTTTGTTTACATTTGATGACAATTTTACAACTGGAAGAAAAAAAGAAAAACAAAATAGGGAGAAAATCCATCAAAGACCTGAAACAGGACCAGAGAGATGCACCTGGCATTGCCATTGGTATTAGAATTTTCAAACAGGGGTACCTGTTAAAAACCAGCTTTACAGTTACAATTTTGTTTTTGTTTTTAATACCAACTTCCAAGTTTAATGGCAACATTTAAATTACTATATTTCAAACAGAGATGGCATTTAGGAGTATTCCAGCTTTCTCTCACAGTCCAAAGATATGCATGCTAGGTTAACTGTTGTTTCTTTGACCTACCCCTCTGTGCAAAGCTGTGCTGCCTCTCTTGTCCTTGGCATCTGGCAAGGCACCCTTCTCTAGCAGGAAGTGGACACAGTCAGTGTGTCCTCCGAGAACAGCTAGCATCAGAGGGGTCCTGGATGGGGACAAAAGCAACAAAAAAACACTTTAGCACTGGAGGTTCACTCATCAAGTTAGCTTTAAGCATTAAAGTTTTTTAAGCTGAATGAAAATAAATAAATAAAAATAAACTAAAAATAAAAATAAAAAAATAAAACAACTCACTGGCCAAATTTGTCTGCCATGTTAGTGAGATCTCCCTCCTCCCCATAATCAATCATCATGCGCAGGCAGTCAGAGTGTCCATTCGCAGCTGGAATGTAATAAGATACAAAAGAACAATTACAAGGGAAAAAAACAAAAACAAAACAAAACACAAAATCGACTTGCGGAAAAGAATCACAAACATTGCTGTATCAAGAAATCTTCCAGCTCAGATACCTGAAACATGAATTGGAGTCCACATGAGGCGGTTGTCATTGAGGAGACAGGAAGCCCCCTGGGCCAATAGCACCTCCACACAGCGTGCGTAGCCTTTCTGTGCAGCCAAGTAGAGTACAGAACGGCCTGCAGCGTCCTGCATGTCCACATATGCTGCGGTCTCTGTGAGCACACGCAAAGCCTGCCAGTGGCCCTTATCAGCCTGAATGAGCAGAGGAAGGTATTCACAATTTTGCATTTAGTTAAGATTATGAAGCTGAAGAGGAGCAGAAGTGACTGCGAGTGCAACACTTACAGCAAGATGCAGTGGACTGACTGGAATGCTGCTCTCTATGTCTCCTAGTGCATTAAAGGACATCTCCAAGAGCTGAAAGCAAGGCAGAAGAATTGATGTTATGTAATTTAGGAAAGAAACTAGTAAAAGAAAATGTTACATAAGTTGTCATTAGCCTCATGAACTAATCCCCAACCTGATGCGAAACGTGTGATATGACTGATTAATCTATGGGCCAAGTTATCCGGTGAGTTCAAAACAGGAAACTCACCAGCTCCAGGTTCTGTTTGTTGCCATGGTAAGCTGCATAGTGAACAGCACTGTAACCCTTTGAATTCACCATTGATGGATCAGCACCATTGTCCAAAAGATGCTCCAAGCAGCTGTTATCAGAAGAAAAAAAAAAAAAAAAGACATAAAGATGACATGTAATTTGCCTACAATTAATCGGTTATGGTCAGGTGATGAAAAGACAAAAAAATAGAACTTACAAGTATGACTCCTTTGCCTCGTCCTCATCATTCTGATGGCTCCCAGAAAAATGACGATCAACTCTGAAACAAGCAAGAAATACTTCCATTTAGTCAAACTTTCCTAAATTATGCTGTGACGTAGTTAAAACCTAACTTCTCAAACTTGATGGGTCATATATAGTCATATTTGTCTGTATAGGCTGGCAAGAACAGTTTATCCGATACAAAGGAAAATGTAGTGTCTGCTGTGAGTAGTGCTCAGACCTTAACATGGAGAAACAAAATAATTCTTCCACAAACACATGGCACAAAATACCAGATCCACCTCAACAAGTGTACACCTGCATTTAAAGGGTGTAGGACTGTGAAGACAGCTGGTTTGAAAGAGGAGTAAACGAGGGACCACATCCACTGTGAACAACCATCGTTTAGAGGTGGTGGCTTATGACACCACTTATCAGCCACTGATGATGCAGTTTTGAGATGCCTTCCCAGGCATTTCAACCCCATCTCACACCTTGCATCAAAGTTTTAGAACACCCAAATACCTAAAACAACCATCACATGTTTGAGAACTGAAGAAGCCAAGTTTGGACAGGGGTCTCAAACTTGTGGCCCACATCACCCCTACGTGAAGAAACATAATGCAGTTTGCAGTACAGTCGCATTTGCTCCCCAGCTGCAAATGAATTTCAAAATAACGTATCTATATTACAGGTTTTTAAAATCAGCCAGACATTTTTCTAAAATAACAGTTGACTTTTTGACTTGGGCTGAATTTGGTAGCTTGTGTTGACTCAGTCTTTTCAAACAGAAATCAGAGAGAAGGCGATTAACAAGTGTCTAACCTGCTGAAGGCTTGAGAGGCAGCAGAATAGTGGAGGGGAGTACAGCCTGTCTGGTCAGGCTCGTTGACCTCAGCGCCAGCGCTCACCAGGGTCACAGTGCACTGGTACCTCCCATTAGCAGCCGCATAGTGCAACGGGGTCCTGCAGACAGAAAAAAGTCCTCACTTTGAATTCTAACCTGTGTTGAGTATGCAGGACATGATACTCAGATGCTGTTTAAAACCAGATGACACCTAAACAAGATGAGCGGGACTCACCTTCCCATTATGTCCCTCTTATTCAAGTCGGTACCGCTACTCAAAAGCAAGTTCAGACATTCAACATTTCTGGAAAAAACAAACAAACAAAAAAAGATCATGAGAATAAATGAAATGGAAGTAAACAATTTAATGTAATGCATGTGCAACATTTCTGCTCATTTTAATATTTTAGTGTTAAACCAGATTCTGCATCTCACCCTCCAGAGGCAGCAGCGTGTAGACAGGTCCTCCCAAAGTTGTCAGGGGTGTTTATGTCAAACCCAGCTGATAGTACATGCTCTTTACTCATAGATGAAACTATACTATACAGCTGACCTGTGGGGAAATGAGCAAACAGCTGGAGGTAACAACTATCTCAAAGTAATACACAGACACAGATGGTAAGGGATTAGGGTAAAGAAGAGTGTACACATTTATTAAACACACCTGAGGAGAGTAACTTGCGACAACAGTCTGAAAACCCGTACAGCACAGCTAAGTGCAAGGGGAACATTCCATGGATCCCACGTCTGCAAAGAAGAAACAAAACAGTCGATGGTACAAATGCATCTACTTACAACCAAGCGTCTTACATCGTGAAGCATAAACTTTAATGCACCCTCATATTGGGCTATGCTTTAAACCATTTCTATAACCTCACAGTAAGATTACATTACTACATCAGCAACACCACTTAAAGCTGTCTGATACCTGGCCGTGTCTGCTCCGTTGGTCATCAGAGTGCTGATCAGCAGTTCATGGCCGTACTTAGCAGCAACGTGGAGAGGAGTATTGCCATACTTATCCACACAATCAATTTCCCCACCTGACGGAAATCAGAGTACAGGGAGTAAATCAAAGACCCATTAACAGAAGATAAAGAGACAGTGACATGATCTTATATTAAAATAAAAATAAATATGAGACAGGACACTCTGTGTTACCATTTTGGATGAGGATCTGAGAGCGTGTAAAGCGTCCGTGAATGGCTGCCATGTGCAGGGGGCTCTTGCCTTCTTTGCTCTGCAGGGGGTAACAAACACATTTCAGGGTAGAGCTTATGCATGGGGGGCATTTTTGCCTTTTTAGATAGTGGAGCAGTGAAGATAGACAGAAAAGTAGAGAGCAAGAGAGAAAGAGGGAAGACAGCCCAGACTTAAACCTGGGCCGGTGCACTCTGGCACTGGGATAAAGGCACCCATAGATTTTTGTTTGATAATTTTCTTCAACAAAAATGTGCATTAATATTCTTTTTAAGGCACTGTAAACTAGAAACTGAGAAATCATAAATGGTAAATGAAACCTTAGGACCTGGATTTCGTTTGGTTCTTTTTTTTGCTTAATATTTGTATATGTTGTCAGAATGGCCAAAGGATCGAATAATCTGATCAACCCATCTACAACTATTCCAACTCTGGCTCCTGCAAAGCTACCCTAAATAAAAATGTGGAGTTTCACTACTTTCAGAAGTAGTGAAATAAAGTAAACAAGAAGAAGAACCAAAACAGCTACCTGCTGGTTGACATCTGCCCCATTGTTGACCAGCAACTCCAGACAGAGGGCACCGTTGGTGGAGACGGCAGCCAGGTGCAGAGGGGTGTAGCCACACTTGTTGGGTTGGTTAACATTAGCTCCATGGTTCACCAGCTCTGTAGCCACAGCTTCTTGCCCCATGTAGCAAGCCACATGAAGCGCAGTGTTTCCAAAGCCATTGGGCTCATCAATCTGACAATAAAACACAGAACAAAACGACATCAGAATGTGCCAAAAGCCTGAAAAATAAATAAAGTGCGCCTTGAGCTGCTCTCAGACGCTCACAATTAATAAACCAGACATGAGGGAAGACTACTTTGGCTGTTCTGAAGGTAAATATTTCTTGCATAGCTACTCACATCTGCCCCCATCCTCAGCAGGTACTTTACAATTTCAATGTGACCACTTGCAGCGGCAGCATGGAGAGGTGTGTAGCCCTGTTTGTCCTTGCAGCTCTTGTCAGCACTGCGTGACACCAGTAACTTCACAACCTCTAGATGCCCTGTGGATAATACAAGAAAGACAAAATTCATTACAAGTTCTACTTATTTCAACAGATTAAAAGCCCAGGCCGGCACTTGTCATCACTCCTGTAAGTGCTATTTGGCAAGAAAAGTAAAACTTGCTTACCCAGGTAAGCAGCACAGTGGATAGGCTGTCTCTCCTTCTTATCGATGGCACTCAGGTTGGACCCTTTGTTCAGCAGCAGCTTCACCATCTGCAAGACAAATTGAAGGAACTTTATTGCAGAGAGAACACTATGTCCTTCAAAAACAAAGCAAATCACTTAAGCCTCACCTCCTGGAAACCACTCTGCGCCGCATGGTGCAGGGCAGTCCTGCCACTGCGATCTGCCATGTTCACGTTGCTCAGCTGGGTCAGCAGGGCCTCTGCGCAGCGCGAGGCACGGTTGGCAGCAGCCACATGCAGAGGCGTCTGCCAGAACTTGTCTCGTGCATTTGCGTCAGCTCCGCGCCTCAGCAGCAGACCCACTGCCCTCTGGGGAGAAGGAAGCAATCACCACAGCTTAAGGTGTATATCATATCTGCAGCTTCCCACATTTAATTTAGTGCAGTTCATAAGTGTGTAAGTCTAAATAAGAATTATAATCTCTGTAAATTAATATATAAAAGACTTGGATGATGAGGTCATCTGACTGGGAAATCATCAGTCTTAAACAAAAAAAAAAAAAAAAAGGAAATGCATTGCTTACGTCATTCCTGGAAGCAGCTGCCCTGTGCAAGGGGGTCAACCATATATGGTCTTTAGCATTTACACTGGCACCTGTGATACAGAAACAGAAACACTATTACATGCTATATTACATAGTAGATTTTAATTATATTTCAGGTGATACAGAGGTAGAGTGAACCAAGAATGAGCAAGCTTATTTTTGTGGAACAATGATCAGGTGTTAGGATTACTTCGCTAACAGAGGTGGCCAATACTTAATGCACAGATAGATGGACGCAAGTCAGTCACCTGATTCAATGAGGAGGTCCATTATATGGACGTCTCCCAAACAGGCAGCAGCATGAAGTGGCGTACGACGCTCTTGGTCCTGATATGCGGGGGAAAAAAATAAAAGGGATTTTTTTTTTTTTAATGTTTGGGGGTAACGTCCTTCAAAATCATGATCATGGTAACTGAATCTGCTTCATACCAGTGCATTGACATCCTCCTTTTTGTGCAATAATAGTTGAACTTCTTCAGCATTGCGACTGAAGATGGCCTGGACCAGAGGAGGCTGCAATACAGGAACATCAGTCAAATTACCGCAAAAAATAACGTTGCATAAAATTACGTGCAGCCGGAGCGCTGACTCTTATACGACCATCACACATCATCTACGTCTCATCTGAGGAGGTTAAACCATCGTTAAAGCCGCCAACTGCGCAGTGGAGAGGTTAAATGTACTCCCGTGACATTAAATGTTTCACTGAATACTTTTACTGTGTGTAACTGAATGGGTTTCTTGTTTGCTTCCAGCAGATACACCAAGCCTTTGGCTGAGGCCTATAGGCCATTTTTACTTACGTCAGCTAGCCAAATGGCTTCTGCTAGCTAATTCTGCAACAGAGCTGGCCCTGACCCAGACCAGGGCCTAAACTACACCATCAAAAAAATAAAACAAAAATGAAACAAAAAACCCTCACAGATTAACATTTAAAAGACGAACATTGCTAATCTTTTCAAATAATACCATTACCATGCGAATATCCGCCTAAATATGCATGCACCCGCCGCGAGCTAATAATGAAAGCAAGCCGTTCGGCGGAGAAGACGTAGTATGTTGCGCACAAGAGCAGAGTCTCTCCCAGCAAATAGACTGCGCCACAGCACAAATACGGAGCGCTTTCTTTCAGCGTACCTGGTCTGCAATATTGAGTACTCCCATCTCCCAAACTCAGCCAGGACGGAGCTCCTTCATGAGGATGAAACTTCGAGGTATATTGTGGTGCGCTACTGTGTTCTCTTCTTAGACTACACCCATAGCTGATTGCAAACAGAAATACGGTCTCGGTCTGTCACTGTTGTTGTCTGTATCCAGTGTCTGGTCTGCTGATACTGGCTACGACTGTGCGGGTCCGCCTACAGGCGTGGCGGTCTGTTTTCGTCTCCTCGGGTGAAATGGCGACACCGTGCGGCAAGAGAACGGTAAAACATCCAATATTCACCCGGCGGTGTGACGTCTGTGGCATGGAAACTTGATTCTGCCACCGAAAAAAATGTTTTTAAACTTGGAACCTACAAGTTAAAATTTCGGTTAACTTACTCAGTAAGTCGAAATTTCGACTTAGCTCTGCCTGACAAAAGAAAAAAAAATCCAGCCACTGAAAAACAAAAAAGTTCCACTAATTTCAGGTTATTTCAAACTTTTGACTTAAGAACTCAAATTTTAAAGTAAATTTCTTAATTGTGAGTTATTTTGAAATAGTAACCAACTCTTTATGATAAATAAATAACCTGACATTTTGAGATATTATCCCAAAATTTTGAATTATGGATGGTAAAAGTGTTCTTTTTTGGGGGATTTGGGGGATTTTTTTCAATGATTGGAGAAAACCCCTCAAAACACCAGCTGTGGTGGTTACAGGTTAAATACAATAACACTTTATTGCATTGATTAGTCATGTATTCCCTTTTCTATCACTATAACTTAAAACATTCATTCCACCATATTGTTCTACCTGCTAACTGGCTTTTGGCTGTCACTGCAGAGCCATATCCATGAAAATCTCCATTTCAGTTAAAGGGAGTTACTAGAGCCATTAAAAAGTAAGACATTTCCATTTCCATGTGTGAGAGTGAAATTGAAGTGAAAAATCACAGATTAAAAAAAAAGTAATGTAGGCCTTGGGTGTAATAATTAAGATCAAGTTAAATATCCAGATTTGCTAAATATTCGGCCCCTATAACATCAGTTACTGTTGTGGAACAAAGTGTTAAACTTTAGTAATAAATGATCCACTGCTACTTTTTTTCATGAGTTGTCACTCTGTTTTTATTCTTTTTATTTGTTATAGTGAGTTGATGAAGCGACAGCAAAAAAAAAAAGAGGCTACAATGGTAAACAGTAACATAAGCCTATAAATTATTGACTGTTATTTTTTATTTAGCTTGAGGACCTTTTTTTTAAACGTGATCGATCTCCCCTCTTTTATCGTTCTCACACCCTGTCTGCACAAACTCATCCACCTTCACTGCCTCTGCTCCTTACAGCTTCACTGTTACTATCTCTATCGCATTCACACACCGTGTTCTGTCTCGCTTCTACTGACTTTCTTTCTTCTTCTCTCCAGTGCTACTCTCCATCTGCTTCCTACTCAGACCACAGATGTCTTCCACAAACAACATATTCCACGGAAGACTGGAGATTCCTCCCTGACCTCATCTGTCAACCTGTCCATCACCAATGCAAAAAAGAAAGATCTCAGAGCCGATCCCTGGTGTAACCCCACCCCCACCTTCATCCCATCTGCCACTCCAACCACACACATCCCTACTGTTGTTGTTCACATATATGTGGGCTATTGGATAAAAGATGTAAGAGAAATATAACTTGCAAAATATTAACTGTGTTTCTTTAGGGGTGATTTTAATCAAAGTAAACCCTGTTTATACAGTCTCACAGCTTGTAGTTCAGGATATTTAAAAATATATATATATTGTTATACTAATATAAAAGTGCTTTCGTAAGTTAAATAAAATAAAATAAAATAAAATAAAATAAAATAAAATAAAATAAAATAAAATAAAATAAATATTTTTTCCCCGCCGTTAACCTCCAGCAGAGTAGGGGGCGGCATTTCTTCTCAGAGCTGTTGGGCGGAATCGATCACAGAAGAAAGGAACGATTTGTCCCACCGGCGTTTTATTTAGCAGCAGAAGGTCGTTCGCAGCTGGCAGCAGTTTGGTAATATTTATAGCCAGAAAGTGACGTAAATAATTTAACTTTGTTTCAAGTTTGGAACTCGACGCGTGGAGTAATGTGAGTATTACGTTAAAAAAACAGCGGAACGTAGCCGTACGTCGTGATTGGTTGGGCTGTTGGAAATCTTGCTAGCTAACGTTAGCAGCTGACTGCCGTAACTAACGATAGTTACGCTCACAGTTCGGAAATCGGCTGTGCTAACGCTACGTATTCATTAATATACCCGCACCGAAGCAGCGTGTAGGTTGGACTGGACCCTTGAATCTCTGTGCCCTCGGTCTTAAAGCAGACCCCGGGCTCAGCTCGACAGACCCAGGATCTCCCTCCCTTGAAGCGGAGAGGCTGACTTGATGGCAGCCTCGACCGGTGCCCGGAGATTACCCATGGGTGTTCGGACGTTCAGTGACTTTCTCCAGATCGCCACTGTGGGCTCCCCTCGCTCGTGTCGCATGGCGGTGCAAAGAGGATGCCTGCGACAAAACATCAGGTGAGCCTGTCGGGGAGTTACTGGAGGCTGTTATTATTATGGTTAACAGCACCGAGCTGGTCATTCAGTACAGAGGGACTGACGCTCTGCCACCACTGAGGGCGGACGATATATAACGAGAAGGTCACAAGATAATGTTATCAAGCTCCATAATTCTGGTTTCTTATCTCTAAAGTGTGACCAGCCTCCATTTGAGAAGCAACTGCTGATTAGTGTAACAGAACTACCAATAACCAGGACTGTCTCACCAGGTAAAGGCAGCTGTTAACAACTGCCTTCGACATGGGTTCTGCAGTCCAGTCTGCTTTAATGTTTTTGTAGAATATATACATAAACATAAACGAAAACAAGCAAGTTAATCGTTATAATTGTGCCATGTTGCTGGTGAAAACAAATTACAAGAAGCTAACTTGATATAGAAGGATATTAACTACGTTTGCACTGTTGTATTGATTTCACATAACTGTAAAATCACAACTATAAACCACTCAACTTTGTTCTTTCATGCATGAAATATAAACATTACAGAATACCCCCACAGTTATTTTATTCCATAAGTAAACTGCTGAAAATAAGACCTGAAGAATGGTGTAAAAAATCGGGGGTATAAAAGGGACGTCCCCAATTCTTCCTAATAAACTCTGTGTTACACCAGCCAAAAGAGAATAGCTCAATAAGGTAAAGATTACGAAGGTAGCACAGAAAAAGCGTAATAAAAATCTAAGTAAAATAACCGAACGCCACTTAAAAAGCTTAATATTTTCTATAAATTCTAGTTATCATTACAGTTAATTCAAATATTTTGTAACTCCTAGTTTTAATTATTAGTTTAGTTTTAGTAATTATAATAACCTTGGTGCAGATGGTGGCTTATCCATAATGGATAACATGTTTCCAAAATGTGGATAACAGTTTCCAAAACAGCCTGTTTGTGGTAGCAGTGAATAGTATGATGCATTGACTTAATGAATGAATGTTTTCATGTTTTGGGAAGCACACACACATAATCACTTGCATTAACTAGTGATCACAACACATCTGATCAGGTTGACCTTGATCGAGGTAAACTTTATGTTAATGGATCTTTAGATGAAGGAATAAAATAAGTCACTGCTTCACTGCTGTTTAACTTGATTCCAACAAATGGCAAACAAATTCTCTGTCATAACCTATGATGTCTTATGGTAAAGTTATATAAAAACCTGAAAACCGGTGCTTCATTTAAGTGGATTATTTTATTCACAAGGATCTAATGTTTCGTGTCATAATTTGATACAACAATATTTTAATTTGCTTATTTAGTTTGATCCTTGACTCTCAGTATGAGAAAAAATGTTGCTCACCCCTATCCTACAGGGTACCTTCCAGAAAGCACAAAGCTAATTTGTTCGACCAGAGCAGGTAGGTCACCTTACAGCTTTTTGCTATTCACAAAAAAAGACCAGACGTGGAAAATACCA
Source organism: Pelmatolapia mariae (assembly GCF_036321145.2). Taxonomy (NCBI): domain Eukaryota; kingdom Metazoa; phylum Chordata; class Actinopteri; order Cichliformes; family Cichlidae; genus Pelmatolapia; species Pelmatolapia mariae. The sequence goes on along the minus strand of NC_086244.1, from coordinate 9,592,213 downwards.
GCATGCTCTCAACACTGACCTTTCATAACTCTCTGGTCCATCTAGCGCACTCACTGACTGTTGGAACTGGAAACTGGAAAGCAGTGGACCTATTTTGTTGCAGACTGCACTCTTTCTAGATAGGGGCTTATGGCACATCACTTCAACACAGTTTCTAATTACCTTTCCAGACACTTGTCGTCATGTGGCATTTTGATGACAAGAAGTCCCAGGGTGCTTTGCCTTCAAGATTGTGACACAATGACAGCGGTTTCCCAAAGCAGAAGCTTCATCAGCCTCACCAACAAAAGGAAGGAGTACTCTGAACGTAGAATACTTGGGTAAGTATTGATGAGCCTTTTTATAATCATAAATTTGATCATTAATACAAAAAAATTTAATTAAAAGGATATTCCTGTTACAGGTATTCTATGCAGGAAATGTATGATGTTGTGGCCAACGTTGACGAGTACAAGCACTTTGTGCCTTGGTGTAAGAAGTCCCAGACCATCATGAAAAGAGCAGGTCACTCCAAAGCCCAGCTTGAAGTGGGATTTCCTCCAGTAGTGGAAAGATACACATCTATGATCACTAATGTTAGACCTCATCTAGTCAAAGTAAGTAATGGTAGAAAAATATTATCCCAGTCCCTTTGAATTGTGATATGTGATGTTTAATGCTCCATCTGTTGCTAGAATTTGTTTATATATAAACTATATGACTGAAACACAATTTCTGTGTTTTACAACTTTTAATTATTGTCTTTGTTTTGGTTATTTGTAGGCAGTGTGTACAGATGGAAAGCTCTTCAATCACCTGGAGACGATATGGCGCTTTAGTCCTGGCATTCCCGGTTACCCTCGTACCTGCACCGTAGACTTTTCTGTAAGTAGCCTGTGCCTCACTTCAGCCTGTAGCCTGTAGCTCACTTTAACTTCTGCTTGTGTCTGCTAAACACCACATGGGATAGATGATACATCAGAAGACTGATATCATTAAAGTCTGTATTCATGCTCATTAGTTAATGTTTTTTTATGCTGTGAAAAAGCACAAATGTAAAAATTACACTTTGTGGTTTTGTGAGTGGTTATGTGTGGGCCTGCTTTTTCCTTCATCTACAGTGAACAAGATGAAGTAAGAGAGATCACTTGTGGAAGTGTTTCCCAAACTCCTAGGTTTAACAGCAGCTACCCAATTATAGATAGATAGATAGATAGATAGATAGATAGATAGATATTATAAATTTTTTATATTACTTCTTTTTTGCAATTGTCAATTTTTCTTTTTATCTATTCAAGAGATGATTTACTGTTTGGTTGGCATTCTTATTTTAAAAGGTCAGTTGTTTCTTATCAGCAGCTCCCACCCCCTTCCTGTCTAATTTGTTCATTTTGGCTAAAGACTAGCAGTGGCTACTATCGTTTCACTCTCTCTAAAGGGTTTGTTGTCCCGTGGTCAGACTCCAGCTCCACCCTCTTTAACTGCAAGTTAAAGGAAAAGCCACCAGAACAAGATCCATTTCTGCAGGAAACCTTTCAGTCTTTTTTTTTTTTTTTTTAACCATCAGACTGGCTTCGTCCCACTTTTTTCACTCTTTATGCTAAGCTTACTGTGTTCCAGTCTCATCTGATATCTTTGCAAGAACACAAATAAGCTTAGCTTTAACCTATCATGCCCACTATATATATTTGCCGTATTTCTTTAAACTTCTGCTCTCTAATTATTATGTTTCTGTGTGTTTAACAGATATCCTTCGAGTTCCGCTCTTTGCTGCACTCACAGTTAGCCACCATGTTCTTTGATGAAGTGGTAAAGCAGAATGTTGCTGCATTCGAGCGGCGAGCCTGCAAGCTTTACGGCCCAGAGACTCGCATCCCACGAGAGCTGATGTTTCATGAGGTGCATCAGACGTGATCTCAGCAACTGTACGTCTTCATCTGGCCTTAAACCGTACCCTCTTTATTCCCTCAATAAACTTAAACCTGCATGATGTGGCTTAGCAGACCACTACATCAAATCTCCACTGCTTCATAGATGTTATAGCGGCTACCGAAGGTGTAGCGCATCTAACGCTTGCAAGCATAATGTTGTAAATCCTGCCTTAGTAAATTTTTGCTCACCTCCCTTCTCATTGTGTTACGTTTGTCCATTTTCTGACTACCTCCAGATTAGGGTCTCCTTGTTTAGCAGAAAGAACAGTAAGTCATCGCAGCATTGTTACAATGTGCTGAAGACTCAGTTATTACTTTAAACTTAAACGTCAGTTTTTCTATAAGACACAGAGTCCCTTTTGCTGAAGCAGTTGTGTCACTGTAACTTGAGGTTACTACTATCAAGTGAACTTCAGCTCTGATATATTGGGAAAGCACATTCTTTGCTTTTACACTTAGCATTGACTTCATTTCAAATGGAAATAGTAATATATAGTTTGAAATAAAGTACTGGTATTGCTGCAAAATAATATTGCTTTTAGTTCTTTAATTTATTCAGCAGCACTTTTCAACCAGTTTTATAGGGGTTCATATTGACAGTGCCATGCTATAAGAGCATTATTGTAGGTTAGTATGAAGTGCAAAGGAGGAAAATTAGCTATGGTCTCAGTATACTAGGATTTGAGAAATGTCACTTTAACTTGGATGCTGTGAGGATTGGGCTTTAGAACGTTAAAAAAGAAAAATTATCATAGTAGTTTTAATAATGCCTTGTTTTACAGCCCAGCACTAGTATCAGTCAGTAAAGGTGGGGAAATAAGAATTGGCACAATCAAGAACCCCTGTTGAAACGGTGAAAAATCTGCAGTACTGTAAAAGGTATCACAAAGAATGTAAGAAGAGTACAATGTTACACTCAAAAATGATCTTTATGATTCGATTAAAAACAAAAAAAATTTAGAAATTAAAGATGGCTTCTTGTGATTTGAATGTGGCTTATATTGTAATTGGATCAAAAATAAATAAACATTGCCATGTTATGTGGATTCTAACTGTTAGGAGTCAGTTTAGGTCATAGTTTAAAAAATGTAGGTGTGTCCTTGCTTAGTGGGCTGTTTTGTGTTTAGATTTTTTGAAGGTGATCCGGAGGATGAAACACTCGAGTCATCTTTCTATAAATTGTAGCGGTGGAGTGTAGAATAAAACATTACTTATTTATCAATGAGTTTCATGCTTATTTGTTGACATTTCGGCTTATCTTTACACACATTTTGATGCTTGGATATAAGTAACAAAGGCAAATATATTTGTAGCATTTATGTGTTGCATTGTCAGGACTTGACTTAAATTTAAAATCAAGCAGCCCCTTCACATTATTCTGTGATAAAGGGCTATTAAAGGTAACTGATTGTATTTTGCTACATTTTAAAGGTGACTCGTAAGTTGCTAAAGAAGTAATTTAGTGTGACCTTCTCTGTGAAAAATGTTTCATTTTGTCCAAATGGTCCAGTAAAGCTAAACGGTGTTTTCGTATTTTTGTGAAACTGAAGTATGTTGTTTTATTTTTGGTTAGTAAGGTGATTTGGAAATTGAGAAAAATGAGTCATCAAGACCCAAGGCGTATTCAGTCTGAGAATCACTGTTACTATTTAAAAAAAATAAATGCATTTAAAAATGGTTTGAGGTAAAATCATTGAATACCATTTTTGTGTATTATGTTGCAATTTGGCCTTTGTGTACTATCAAAATTTGAAAAGAAGCAATCAAGATATGATTGAAGTGTAGTTCCAGCGTCTTTTTTTTTTTTTTTTTTTTCTTTGAGCAGTTTAACAAAAGTATTGCATTAACTGTGTAGTTTTATTTAAGATGGTCCTACCATTGCCAGACTCAAAGTGGACTAACATAATTATAAATAATGTTAATGAAAATTTTGTCGTGTTTTTAACGTTGCATCACATTAGAATTCATCTTTACTCTCAAGGTTTTTTTTGTCTTTAAGTGTATTACAGAGAGATTTTGTTTGGTTTTTTTCATTGTAAGTGCCAATCCTTATTGGAAAAGAAGGGGCAGTGTAAACAGAAATATTTTCCGAATTAGCCTATTATGCTTTTCCTGATTTTCTGACATATACATATAGATTCTTATAATAGTGAATGCTCATATTAAATATGCCAAAAAATTTAACATAATGAGGTCAGCGTATGCACAAGTAATGCCTGTGAGCCAAACCCTCAGGTTCCAGGCAGGTTTTTCTACTGTCTGCACTATATGATGTCAGTGACAGTGGTTATCTCAGGCACACTGCTTGGGTTATGAGCTCAGAAGCCCCACCCACCTGCTGTTCTAACCTCCTGTTTGTAAAGGCTGCCCAATCAGAAAGGTGGAGGAACTAAAACAGGTTATTTCAGACAGTGGATGAACTGAGGGGCTGCACCAAGCTGTAGTATAAGATAAACAAGGATTATTTTGAACTGTGACTCATGCAAAGCTACTCTAGTACAGTCTAGATGAGCATAAAGGGTTCACTTGAAATTATTGTAACCCTGATAACCCTTCGACCCCTCTGTACATTTCCACATCAATATTCATGCTGCAGGTGTATTAATGACCACTGGTCTTAATACAGGCAGCCTTGTGTGTATAAAAGGAGATATAAATAAATATCAGTCACTTGTTGCTTCAATCAAAATTATTTTCACTGTTTTGGATTTCAGTTGCTTTTTTTTTGCAAGCAGAAAATGTATCTATGTAAATATCGGTGTATTTTAAATTTGTATTTAAATAAAAAGGAGCTGTCACATTTTGCGTATGTGCTTTTTTAAAGGTGATTGATAAAACAAACAAAACCGACTCCTGAAGGTATACCTGCATTAGTGCTTGAGCATTGTTGTCCTTCACTTGCAGCAGCTGCGTTATAATGCGTTTAGATGACACCAGGTACCGTTTTTAGACTGAGCTTGTGTTCCAGAGGATGGCATTGAGTTGATGTCCCTTAGCACTGGTTGCCTTTGTTGCACAAGTGGAGTGGAAAGAGTGGCACAGCTCAGCTGACCAGCAAGAAACCAGAGTGGGGTGATGGTATTTGGGCCAGTTATTAATAACAGCACATAGGAGAGGTGGGCATTTGGACCATCTTCTTCTCATGATCACAGTATGGAATAAAGAGTAATTGAAATTGGAGCATTACAACAGGAATCATTGATGATCATGATATTCTTAAACGAGCAGGTTTTGTATCTGGTTTTTGAATTCAAACACTCCTTTACACTCTTGCCTAGAGCTGTATGTCTCATTGGAAAGAGAAAATTACTCAAGGTTTACACTGTAAATACATTTTTTACATTGTGCCATCATCCTCATGTTACAAACATGACAAGAATTTACCTAACTGACCTCACTTGAACCCTGTCACTGTCATGTCATCATTTTGAAATGCCACACACTGTTGCAAGAAAAAAAGTCTGTAATCCCTTTGAAGTTATCAAGTAGCACTAATCCCTCATAAAATATATATTTTTTATCTAAAGTCACAACAGCTGACAAGTTCAAGGTCTTTAAACTTTTATACTTTTCATATTTTATTGTCCACACTGAATAACCACACAGTGCGGGATGGAAAAAGGTAAACCTCTGTGGAACAGCTTCTCTAAAAGGTATTTAGTGAGGTCAAGTGTTCCAGCTAAGGAGCTCATTTTGGAAGTGTGAGTTGAAGAGGTGCCCTTCCTATAAATAAAGGCATTCAAAGTGTGCGAACTGACAAGAGGTGATGTTCTCAGTAAAGATTGCTCAGTGTGAATGGTCTTTGAATCAGGAGCATTACAGCGACACACAAAGTCCACAATAAGGGAAATTAGCTGCTGTTAACAAATGGACATAATAAGGTTTACTAATGAATTCATTGGTTTGAAGATCATTATCTGGTTATTATAAAAATGCAAATTATGTTTATACATCTTAGTAAACTTAATATATACTGTGTAAAGCATTTTCAAACATTATTTGGATGCAAGTGTAAAGTTTAATACTTGTTTAAATAGATAATAAGTAGGTAGGTAAGGGTGTAAATCACCAGACTGTGAAGCTGGAGAATGCAGTTTTGGTCCTGTTATATTCACTGTTTATTACATTTGCTCCTGAATGTTAGGTACACTTGTTTAACTGCTCTTTAACGCAAATATCTAATCAGCCGATCACAAAATTACCACCAGTTACATCCAAGGTATGCAGAAGAGCAGCTTTGAATGCACGTGTCAAATGTCTAAGGAGCTTGGAAACAAAAGCGTCTGGACTTCTTTTCTTTAAGTTTTGTCTTGAAGATGTTTCACCTCTCATCCGAGAAGCTTCTTCAGTTCTAAGCGCAATTGGTGGAGAGTCCCAGATTTTAAGCCCTATGGGAGTGTCCGCAAGAGGGTCGTGGACCCTCTATTGATCCTCTACCTAATCACATGAGCCAAGGTGTGAAAACGGGTGTGTGTCACAGTCAGCCAAGGTTTCAGGTGAATCCATTGTGAAACCCATCCCCACCGTATCATGTGATTTATTGAGGTCAAATGGCCCAGGATGTGAGTGGGCATTAAGGCGTCTGGGAAAGGATCTCAAAACTGTATTATAGATGGCAGACAGTTGGTGTCGTGAACCACCGCCTCTGTTAAAAGATGGCCGTTCACAGTTGACATAGATGGGTTCTTTCACACCATCCTTCTGCTCTGTCCAAAATGTGAACACTGGCATCCTCCTTTAGATGCAGATGTCCTGTGGAGGTGGCTCTTCTATGTTGTGCCATGCTTTTATGAAGTGTCTGTTTGGTCTCTCCGATGTAGAGGTCTGAGCATTCCTCGCTGCACTGACAGCATATACTACCTTGTTAAGTTAGTGTTTAGGAGTTTTGTCTTTGCAAGCTCCTTAGACTACGATGACCTGGATGACTGAACCTTCACAGACACTTGTCAAATCTTGGATCCGACAGAATCCAGCAGCAGAAGAGCACACTGGGTGCCACTCCGGTCAGATAATAGAAAACTGAGGCTGACCATAACTGGAAAACAGTAGACTGAATGTTGGGTTGATGAATTTCCATTGCTGTTGGTGTAAACAGCCTGAAAGCATGCTTCCACCCTGGCTTGTATCAACTGTTCAGGCTGTTGCTGGAACCTTATGAGGGATATTTTCCTCAGCCCAGTTTAGATTCCAACTGTACCAACTGAGTATCGTTTAAACGTCAAAGACATTCACATCATAGATGTACAGCCAACAGATCAGAAGCAACTGTGTGATGCTATCATGTAAATATGGACAAAAACAATTTCCACTATCTTGCTAAATGCCATGATGAAATAAGACAGTAATGAAAATAAGAGTCTAACCTGGTACTGCAGGGTGTAACTAACAGTGTCCAGTAAGTGTATAATACGGTATCTAACAAGTGCAAATTTAATTGTTAAATAATTTAATAATTGTTAAAAAAAAGATTTCCACAAACAGCCATTAATAATGATTGTTAACTATTATTTCAGTCCTTTTTAATCGTGAAAGCTTAACAACTGTTAGCAATGGCTAAAAGACAGCGTTTTGTGAGACTGTTTGTGTATTACACAGAGGGTTAGAGTATTTGGGTAATCACTTCAGAAATCCTGGTAATTTCAAAGGTTTCACAAACTTACATGCAACTGGAACTGGAATTACATCACAATTTCTTTTTCAAGCACTTATGAAGAAAATGAGACCAAACAAGTGTTAATAAAAACCTTTATTTTTCATTTTTTTCTAAGGTTTTCCAATAGTTGTTTCAAGCTTTTCTTGCCCATTTGACCCATCCAGCCCTGTCCCCCCCCCCCCCCCCCCCCCAAGTGTTTCTCTAATGATTCGTCCCAGTTACAACCCTTAAGCTCCTCTACGATCAAAATAACCACATCTGTTGAACAACCTGCCACATGGAAGAACGCTACAATAAAACACAAAACACGTGCCCGAAAAAGCCAGAAGAGCACAGCAGAGAGAATCAAGTATCAGAACAATCACGTTAAAGAGTATTTTTAGAAGGAAATACGCAAGAACTAACTAGACAAAAATGGAGTGTTGACAAACCCAGAACTTAAGAGCAAGCTTGACACATTCAAGTGAAATACCTGAAATACAGCACCAGCTGAGGAAACAGAGCTTGGGAAGAAACTGTATATACAGAAGATAGCTGCAGTTTTTTTTTTTTTGTTCATTGTCAGAAATTCACAGTGACCAGCGAGACTGGACATTTTGTGGGCACTACTACACGGCTGGTAAACTGTGGTGCTCATTGTGGTTATAAGCAGCAAGTGAATGCTTACAGCTCATACATTAATGCTATACATATATATATACCTATGTACACAGAGTATAAATAAAACCACAACAAAATTCAAACCCAAATATATTTTCATACATCATTCAACACCAAAAGAAAAAAAAAAGGGGGGAGATTTTCTACTGTTACAATTTAGGAAATCCAATCAAATACTTTATAACTTTACAATTGTCATTTGAAGTGCTCTGCTGCTGGGATAAAGAAATGAACATACAGTCAAATAAAAGAAGACTTAAAAACAAAACAAAACTCTACAAAGCCCCCCCTCCCATCCTGTTTTTATTCAAGCTTGCTCTTAAGGATTCCCTACAGGTTGCCAGTTACAACACCCTTTGCTCAAATCTGTATCAGTTACCTTCATTAGTCCTGATTCTCAGCCATTCGTAATATAAGAAACCCATTAAAAAAATAGGAAAGTATTTTGAGGAAAATAAGACAAAGGAAACAAATTTTAATAAAGACTGTTATTTTGATCATAGAGGTATTACAGGTCATCTTGAAAAAAGAAAAAACTACAAGTTAGAGAAAAAAAAAGGGGAGACCAGAGATTTAAAGGGGCAGTGTCTTTAAATGAATATTTTTTCTTAAACGGCTTTCTAGGATTTTTACTAGTGAGGACCTTTTTTTTTCCCATTACACTGGAGTGTTCATAAGTGGGAGTGAAACGCATTGATCAACTGGGTGGGATGACAACGTTGCATAGAAGAAAAACTAAAATTAGAGCTGTGTGACAAAACTGTATTTTGCTTGGAAGTATCCTCTACAACACATCACTGTATTGGCCAAAAAGATTTAGTCAGATTTTTAAATGTAGAAGCTTAAATACAAAGGAAGTGCAGTTCACTCCCACAATTCCCTTTGAATGCCACTGCCTATTCTTAGTTTAGACCCAGTGTCCAATGAGAAGCACCGCTCAGGGGAAATCTTAGCAATGCTAGCAGACCTAAAAGTGGTAGGTAGTTTGAGCCTACCGTGGCCATGTATAAAGTTTGTTCTGCTCATGTTTTAGAGAGATATGATTGGAAAGCCTGTCAGTGATTAACTAAACACACTTAAAGACTAATGCTATGACAATTTAAAAAGGCCCTTTTTTTGTGAAATGGCATTAAAAGCATACTGTCTCTTTGAATCCTATTAAATCCCTGGGGTTGGAAATGACAAGGGGTCAACTGATGTCTGCTTTTTGATGTTTCCACCTCCCCCCACCCTTAACACTAACCCACAGCTACTTCCAGGTTGGTGCTTTAGCCTGACTTTGCTCCAACCAAAGACATCAGTCCATCTGTGCTCATGGACTTGGGGCGCTCCAGGGGGAAGCCCAGGGCTCTACTCCACACCAGCTGGGCCAGCACGCCGAGAGCACGGGACACACCGAAGAGCACAGTGTAGTAGTTCATTTCAGTCATTCCATAGTACTGAACATACACACAAACAGGGACGCAGTCAGTTACTTCAGCACCTGTGATTATTTCAGTTAGATAACAAATGCATGATTATAATCCCAGGTCTTACCTGCAGCAGCACTCCACTGTGAGCATCTACATTGGGCCAGGGGTTCTTGGCCTTACCCTGCTCCAGGAGCACATTGGGTACAATCTTGTAAAGCTGGGCAACCAACTTGAACATGGGGTCACTGGGCAGATGCTTCAGGGCAAACTCACGCTGGCAGGTATAACGTGGATCAGTCTTCCTTAGGACAGCATGGCCATAACCTGGAACCACCTACAGCCAAGAAACCAACATTTTTAACCTGACAGTGCACTCTTCTAGTCTCTCTGACAACTCTAAGTACTCACGAGACCTTCAGAAACGCATTAAGAACTTAAACACACCCATAAGGTCAATTTACAATCACCAATTACCCTAGTATGCATGTTTTGGGGAACAAAACCAGAAGAAACCAACCAGGTGCAGAACTTACATGTAAAACAACTTGCTGTTAGGTGACATCAACACTGTTCTATCTGTGCTAAAATACTATTATTTTACAAATTCTTTATGGTATATATTAACAATTTTAACCTAATATGAAAGACAAAAACAGAATTTAGTTAATCTGTAAATCAATAAACTAGAATATGAAGGTTTAGATGAAGGTCAGAGTAAATCAGGTGTAAAATATAGTAAATTATAAAAATTGTAATAATAGCAATTTCTTGGTTTTGGAAACAAAAAAACTGTTGTAATTACACAACTTTCTTTGTGCCAACATTAAATCAACTACTCCTTAGTCCTGTAGGTGAAGGAAGACTATACAAAAAACAATGATGCCATATAAAGCGACAACACTGCAACAACAATAAGCCACTTGTGTTGATGTTGCTTTCGAGTTACTGCTTTGACAATGGGGTCCTAACAGATTTCACACACTATTAGGGAGATTAGAACCAATTAGAAATGTTCAATGTAGAAAGCCTCATGCCCAAAGTTTCTACTCTTTTAGAAAACAACAAAAGCCCACCAGGGACTTTTTAAAGTGTTAATTTTTTTTTCTTTTAATAAAGAATCTGGTTTGAGCTCCTCCAAAGGTTCCTAAACCTAGCTGTAACTTCTGGTAGAAACAACTGGACCCCTGACATCCCCAGAAGTGTTATTCTGAAAATGAGTGAGAGTGGAAAATGAAGTCATAATAAAAACTAGAGTTGTTTGTTTGCGGATGTGGTGCTTCTTTACCCTTCCAGACTTGAGTGTGTTCCAGATATAATCCCTCATCCTCTCATCAGACACCTCTCCTCCCAACTCCTTCTGCAGGGCAGTCAGCCACACCAGTACCTCCTGTAGGTGCAGCAAAAACCCACAAAACAAGACAAAACAAAACACACATTCATAAGCTAAGTGAATTTTCTGTGGTATTTTTGTTGGCACTGTATTCGAAATTAAACCAAAATTCATTTTAAGTGTCAATATGTCAAATATGTGAGCAAAGTGCAAACTGAAAGAAAAAATCATTATGAACATTTTAATCTAAAATCATAGGGTATTGTACAACTGCTCATAACAGTTGGTCATATCATATGACTGTATTTAACTAGTTAGTTAAGTAGCTAATAAATAAATGAAGCAGGAATAGGCTCCAGCCCCCCTGACACTATAATTGGATAAGCAGTTAAGAAAATGGATGGATAGTAATTAAACAGATGCCAAAATTTATTGGAGGAGGTAGAAGCAGCTTTGACAAATTGCTAGCTAATAAGAGGGGAGCCCTTTCCTCAGGCGCTGGTAAACAAGCCGTGCTTTGTGAAAGTTATTGAAATCTAAAAGAATATTTATAATTGAGCACCACAACAGTTTGACACTGAACTCTTGGTTCTTTGTCATTTTCACCTTTAGTGTTTGTCTACTGCACTGACCAAAAAACAGCCAAGTCCTCAATGATTATGTTGCCATGTTGGCACAAAGGTGACAAAGTTGTTTCAAAAAGGCTTCTACCACAGTGGAGATTTTGATGTGTGATTAAAAACACAGGAGTGTCTAATAATTTAATGATCCATTTTAATCAAGTGTTGTGACAATGTTATAGTAAGCTAGTATTCAGAATACCAGGCCTGTGAAAGTAAAGCTGATTAGCAGAACTCGGTCATCTTTAATATTAGTAAGAAGGTATAGCGAAAGAAACTCTAACCCATCTATATGCTACAGAAGAGATCTATGAGATTATAAAGGCATTAAATTATTATGAACCAACCATTAAACTACACATTAAACTTGTTTTCAGTTTTTTTCCTCCTCAGATTTCTTAGTTTTTTGGTAAAAATCAAATAATTAAAGTGTTGTATGTAGTGTTTTTGCAACAATTGTAATAAACTGACTGAAATAAAAATCATTATCACATAATATCCACTGCAGTCTTCCTAATAAAAATGCTTTCTTTATAAAAAGATGAATGGGGGATTAACTTGGGATCTCCAAGTTGTTTCTATCAAATCTCTGTGTGAAAACAGAATGAAAATCATGATCTGTGCATTACTAACCTGATTGGCCAGGCCATGGAGAGGACCGGCCAAACCATTCATGGCAGCGCTGAAGGACAGGTAGGGGTCAGACAGGGCACTCCCCACTAGGTGGCTAGTGTGAGCACTGACATTGCCTCCTTCATGATCACTACAATTTTACAAACACACAAAAACACATAGTAATGAACACATTAAAATTTTTATTCTAACAGTAAGGTTTCTAAAGCGTGCCATTTAAGTCTACACTGGCATCTGCTACACTTCATCACTAGGTGGCAAACAGTAACACTGGGGAGACTGGAGAGTTGTCAATCCTTTTTATCTGAGTAGAATCATCTGTGTGGGACATAAATTGAATTTGCTCTTAGAGTTTGTCTGTTATTTTCAGTGCACATATCCTGCATGGCATGTTTGATTGCTAAACAAACTGCAGACTGTGTAAACCAATATCTATTTTTATTGTATATTGCATCAAATTCAGGATAAGAGGACTGCTGTTACAGTAAAAAGCAGGAATTTCTCCACATAAATAACTGAAGATGCTACTTTCTTGGTTAAATTTTTTTTCTTTTTTTTTTTTTTTTAAATCCAGCATTTCTTTTGAGGCAAGAAAAAGCCTCGCTTCTCTAACTTCTGTCTGTCTGATAATAGCGATTTTATTTATATACATGTGCCTTAGCAACAGTGGATTCTGTTTATCCAGGAGCACTGAGATTCATTACCTCAGCACTCAAACCTTAAAGCCTGCGCACATCATTGCACACTGCACACTCAGGTTGGATGGTCTGTTTTGTCATTTTGTAGACTACACTACTATATATATTCCTATTTACAATACTATTCTCAGTCGGCTCCCATCTTACTTAACTGACCTACATCAATCAAAAAGTCTGGGAAGAGTTTTTGCTTCTGTCCATATTAAAATTGGAGAAACAGTCATTACATTTGCAGCTCCTTCCGCCTGGATTAAGCAACTAATTCAACTAAGCTTGAGAAAAAAAAAGAAAAAGGTCATGCTAAATAAATTTAAGGTCACTTTAGGAAACCTGAACTACTGCTTCTGTTTGTAATAGTTTGGTTAGTTTTGATGGTCAAATGAAAAAAAAAAAAAAAAAAAAACCCTTTAAATTCCCTCACACTTGGCCAAGTCATCCTCGTCAGTGTTCAATCAAACCAAGTAGTGACATAATGTCATGCTGTCTAACTCCAGATAGGTTTGCGAGTTTCATTCTCATCTTTTCGACATCTCACTTAACATCTCTAATTCTTAGATTTAAAAGGCAAGACTTTGATTCAAGTGTTACTAGAAAAAAAATAAGATTAAATCCAACTTGTTTTATGTAAAAAGGCATCTTAAGTTGCACCTGTGGATAGTGAGGTAGAGCCTCATAAGCTCAGTGAACTGGGGATCACTGTAGCCCAGCATGTTGGTGAAGTTGTGGGACCAGTCGAGGTTGGAGTCGATAGCTCCAATACTGCTGCCTTCACGGTACAGGTTACGGTAGATCTTGGCAGCAATGCAGGGGAGCTTGGCAATCAAATCCATAGAATCTTCATAGATAAACTTTAAAAAAATAAATAGATAAATTACAACAAGAAAAGACCACATGAAACCAAACTGAAAGTGTTCTTGTGTATAAAGTGATTCAGTCTCTTGAGCAAGAAAAATTCTATTAGTCTATATTTTTCAAAAAAGGTATGGTTGTAAACTCACCTCCCAGTACTTGGACTTGTGAACTCCCTCAGAGTAGGCCCGTGCAAAGCTGCTCTCACTGTTCAGAGCTGTAATGGCAGCGCTGAACTGGGACATGGGGTGCAGATTTGTGGGGAAATTATCCAACATGGTGACAACATGAGAGGGAAGTGCTGCTCTCTTTGCCCACTCTTTGGACACCCAGTTCACCTGAAAAGAAAAATGGACACACAATAAATAGATGAGGCAGAAATCTCAGAAAACTCTCTTCGATCAATAAGGAGACAAATGTGTGTTGAGAATAAACATTTCCTCCTTGGCTGATTTGAGCAGATATAAGATGCAGGAAGAACAGATAGAGAGGTGTGCTTGAAAGTTGCAAGCAGGTGAAAGGAGCATAGTCAGATTGTCCTCATATCATTCTTTAAGGAGATAGTTGGCAGCAATAAAATCCCTAGAGATTGTTTTTACAACTGAGAAACAAGATACAACCTCTAGTTTATACACGCCAAATTTCTGCCGTCATACAATCTCCAGCTAACATGAGCTAGAAACAGTTTTTCTTAGATATCGACTTTGGTTATTGATTCCCTGTAAAAATCAAGATTATTCTTGTATCTACTTCCTAAAAATCTCACAGCTCCATATAGAAAACTTCACTCAGCCTTACTTGTGCTTCTCAGAGCTTTTAAATTAACATAAGTAGCTTTTATATTTCAGCGGCAGACGCTGTACAAAAAACTAAATACTGATGATTACAATTAGGGGGGATAGGTTAATTGATTAATCCAAATTGCCCATAGGTGTGAATGTGGGAGTGAATGTGAGTGCGAACGGTTGTCTGTCTCTGTGTGTTAGCCCTGCGACAGACTGGCGAACTGTCCAGGGTGTACCCCGACACTGAAAAGGATAAGCGGAAGCAAATGGATGGATGGATACAATTAGGGCTGGCTTAGTTGATTCTGACTCTTGCTGCTATATGGGCCTATGTTGCTGAGACCACTAAATTCACAGAGCACCTGTCTTGTACTGTTCTGTATTTCACTTTGCAGGCATTTATTTATTATAGTATTGTATGTCATTTGCTTCTATTTTCTTTCTTGTAGTTTGTGCATTTTGTTCTGTCCGCTCTGTCCCTGTACCTTTTCTGCAAACATTGCAAATCTTTGAGTTTAAAACTGCATACATTTCATCAACAGTGACTGGCCCTACCAACCTGCCCAGAGGTTATTATTGTTGTGTCATTTGGTTTGTTAAATGCTCATCTTCACTTTCCTCAACCCAACCAATCAAGGCAGACTGCCACACACACAGAGCCTGTTTTTTTACTCCCCACTGCAAACAGGTTCTTGCTCAAGGGTGGGTTTTTTTTGCCTTAAGTGATTCTCAAAATTTTGGTGACTCAGTGCAAATATATTTTTAAAGGCTGCACAAGAGAAATGCTCACGTCAAGACATTTAGTGTAATATATCACTTCAGTTGGTTGTTTGTGTGTATTTATCACTTTTTCACTGAGTTAACTTTTAAACTACTGTTAAGGTACCATTTCTTTTATTGTGAACGTAAAGAAAAATTAAATGTAGATGATAACTAGAAACAACTGAAATTAAGACATTTCTGAGTTAAAGATTACTATATAAATTATTTCCTTGACAAGTCCATGGAAAAAAAATTTTTTTAACAAAGGATGGCAGTTTGCACTTTGAGAAGAACCAAGGTCAAAATTTAATGTGCCTTGAGCCTTTGTACATTTGTATCTGTCATTACATAAATACACTTGAACTGAGCACACGCCAAGCATCTTGTTATTCACGTTTCCATGATGCAAAAGAAAATGTCATGACTCACGTATTTGGTACCTTAACTGATCCAGGTGCCAAAGTCACCTTCATCTGATATTTACTGCACTGCAAGAATATTCAGTTTTGATGAAGCATTCTGAAGTGATTTGACAGCGTCTGACATACCACGACAGATACCTGCTCACTGAAACTCCAGTACGTAACAACATTTTACGACAATAACTTCTTGCATCGACTCACCTGCTCCTCAGTTGGGATCTGTCCTGTGACCAGCAGCCAGAAAAGACCCTCGGGCAGTGGCTCCTCACCTCCTGGAGCTTTAGGCAGCAGCTTCTGACACTCTGGAATACTGTAGCCCCTGAAGCGGATGCCCTGATTATCAAGGTAGAGACGAGAGGGGAGAGAAGACGTTGAAGTAAATGTTATTTGTGATAATTAGCTACCTATTCCTGTTATCATCAAATGCACAATCAATTGAGTGCTGGCAAGCTGCTAATATAAGCTGCATCTCTACCAATGAATATTGATGATTCAATGTCTCAGAGTGTCACAGCTTTGACCAGAAAGCAATCAACTTAAGTGCCTACAGGGAATGCTAATGCGTATGCAGTTAAGAGTAAAATCACAGAAAGAAAGCTTACCATAATAATACCTTGTACTTTTTGTGTTTAGAGTCTGACTGATAACATGTTTGTTCAAAAACCTTATCTGATTTAAATTTAAGATATCATGTCATACCAGTGCAGCTTTCCAGCTGCTGCCTTTTCTACATTACTTCCAAGAACTCTCTGCACAGAGCAAGTGGTCACTGCTATAAGAACTTACACTATGCACTCTGCGCTTTTGTCATTGATGTCGAACGTGAGCAGAGAGCAACCATTAATCTCTAATATAAATTAACCTGAATTTCAAGCTATGCAGTTATCAGCAATTTTCAACAGGAGAGTCAATAATTTTTAAGGAGAGCAAGAGGAAGTACGCTTGTCTTTGTTTTGTTTTTCTTCTTTGTGGACATTGACAGGTTTGTGTACCGTGTGCTTGTCAATCAGGGTCAGTTTGTTAACAGAGTATCTGAAGCATGTGAGGGAAGTCAATCATTGAACAACATGAATTGATGTGCATAACGGTATGCCAATTAAATGTTTTTACCAAATGTTTTAAACTCAAGGCTATCTGACTGTTTTGTTTCGCTTAATCTGGTTTATAATCCCGTGCACCTTATGGTCCGAAAAATACGTATTTGACTTATTTATTTGGCACACTGCAGTTTCATGTTGCAAAGCACCTCTTTTAACTTTTGTGGATATTATACATGGTTATGCTGAGGATACGTCGGCCCAATTCCACTGGAAATGCCTTTTGGTTAAACTGTCAGCAAGGAATTTGCGTTTGCACTGTTAAATTTTTACATGGCTTTAATGCACATAAAAAACAGCTGCTTTTTTAAGTGAAAATAAACTGATGGGGGGTTTTGAGTTGTGGAGTTGTAAAATATTTTGTCTTGCATCAATTATATCGTCAGTTATATCGTTATCGCAAATCTTCAAATATATAACGTGATAAATATTTTTGGCCATATTGCCCTGCCCTACTTTGCAGTACTGACTTGATCACAAGTCGTTCTGTTTCTAAACAACCTCAAACCTAGTGTGGCACCTCTGTCCCCCCCCCTTTTTTTTTTTTTTAATATAAATGTACCAACAAACGCAGGCACTAATAGATCTGCAATAATATATCAGTGTATTCTCTGTGGCTCTGATACTGACCTCCTCAGGATCCAACACAGAGGTTTCATACACCAGACCCTTCATTCCCCTCATACCCCCATAGACCTATGGATGAAAACACAAACAAAAACATGGAAAGACATTCAGAAAATTGTCTTGTCAATAATATATATAAACAGCCGTGTGTGTTTGTAGTAACCAAAGTTACACAATACTGGACTTTAAAACCTTTTATCTACTGATTATTTTTATCAGTAGACCATTTCGGAAGCTCACCGCTTTGATTTTGCTATCAGTGTCCACCAAATGTCTTTAAAAAAAGGCAGGAAGAAATATCCTAAATACTATTCAGGTTTGTAATTCTGCACAACAGGATAACAAAGTTAATAGACACTGAAAGCATTATTGCCGTGACACAAGAAGCTCAACTTAAATCTACAATGCAACAAGTTAGATGCAGTGTTTGATAGATGGAAGACGATAGATTTGTTGCAGTGGGGTGTGTGAGTGTGTGTGTGCGCGCGCGAGAGAGAAAGTGCAAGTGCCAGTTTACAGTGGAGGTTTGAGTGAGTCAGCTCAAATATCCCTGTTGGCAGGAAGCAGCACACTTTGTGACCTTTGAGGGAGATGACCGAACAGTGATACCTGGCACAGTAAACAAGACCAGGCAGGCCTAGATGGATTATGTGCAGCTAACATGCCACAGCTAATCTGCATCATGGTAAAGCCCAAATGCTCCTCCCTGAATTAATATAATCGATCTGAGGAATCCAGCTCAGTGCCTCACTTGTGTGAGGGTCTTATTTTATTCAGCTCACTAAACGTGTGCAAAAATCTGCGCCACTTACCATGTCTACAGTAATCTGCCCTATGTTGGTTTTCCCATACTGTTGTTTGAAGTTCTTGATCCTGGTCTGTTCTTTAGGAATGAGGTCTGAGAGGACATCCTTCAGATTCTGTAAAAGACAATGTTTACTCTTTAATGCCCTTGAATAAACATTCAGCCTTAAAATAGACCACATTCCCTTGTGACCCATGGTTAAACAAACTTTATGCAAACATTTCAGGAAAAAAATGATTTGTTGCTCCACAAATGTCAATATCTTCACAGAGACCACAGAGTAAGAACCAGTGTCTCTTCCAAAGGCTGTTAACACAAACAGTAAAACTACAGAACAGCTATATAAAACAAGCAGAAAACAGTGGAGTAAATTAAATGCACTTACTGTTGTTGATGCGCTGGCATTTCTGGCAGCCACAAATAGGAAAGAGGCATTCTGCAGAACATATTAGGAAATACAATTTGGATTGTTAGTACAACAAAACACACACACAAAACAACATTATAGTAATAACAGAATTTCTAGACTAACTACTGCTTGTATTTAAAATGAAACAACCTTGGAGGAACTTAAAAGCTACAAAACATTTCTAAGGATAATACTGCAATCAGTCTGTGAGTGAAATGGCTCCAACTCTTTCTCTGTAGTAAGCAATATACATGTTAAACGAATCACCGTGTTCTTACCAAGTGTACAGAAACTTTTACACAGGAAAAAAAAACATTTTCTATAATAATTTTTTCCTCTTTTTTTCATTTCCCACAGTAACAACTGTTCTTATTGTGGTCCAGAAAAAAACATTACACTACAAGCAAACAGTATTATATTTATATAATACTGTATGCTTGTTTTGTCCACAGCACTAGCACGGCTGTCACTCAGGAGGTAGAGCTACTAATTGGAAGGTCAGTGGTTCGGTTAGAGGCTCCTCCTCCAAATGTTAACGTATCCTTGTGCTACACCAATATTACACTGATTGTTACAAGCACAAGCCCATTTCCATTTCTGCTCTTCATCAAACAATTTCTGAACACTAACCATTACATGGTACCAAATAAATATCGGCTACTGATGTTGGTAAATGCCATCTTATTTTTTTTAATATGACGATAACAGTGTAGAGCACCATATTTTCAGTAACAATGTTTGTTTGCTGTACTGGTGCATGCCTAATACATATAATTACAGGTTCTTTCTAGCATTTTACCTATTAAAGTGTACCTTGTAGCATAATACATAGCTTTCACTAAACTAAGCAGTTATTCAGAATACTTTCTCCATTTTCATCCTCATCATTTTATAACTGCCACTCAAACTTGCCCAAAATTTAGAGTTAAAAAAAAACAACACTTATAACTGGGTAGTTCACAGTACATGGCCTGCAACAAAGAGCCACTAGTGACAGCCATTTCAGGGCATTCTGCACCTGAGACCTTCAAAGCCTGACAACCTGGCCAAAAAAAAAATCGGATCACAAACTGGGGCTTTGTGTTATCTGCCAATACTGTGGAGATGTTCCAAGTCACACAAATATTACCCCACCTCTTTCAAACAGCACAGTGTGCACCTTTTCTAAAAACCTCACACCACAATCTCATTATAATATAAACAAATTATTCACGCTCGTGTGTCATTTCTATTTTTTTTTTTCCCCCACAATGTTAATGCTGGTGTAAAACAATCAGACTGGTCCTGTAAAGTCAGGAAAAGTACATCTAGTCTTATTCTTTCAGATCTAACTGTTGGTGAAATGTAAACCAGCCATTACATGTATCCAAGGGGCAAATCCAGAGTGAAGCAACCTAATTATTCACAAACTAGGAAAAGATGCCTCCTCCCTTTCATGTCAAGGCATGAATTAAAAAAAAAAAAAGTGTTTATGAAAGTACTCTTAATGGAAACTCATTGATAGTAGTGAGAAGTTCAGCTGGCTGTCTCGCTCACTAGTGAAATACGACTCCTGTGTGTTCATTTAAACATATCAGTAGATTATCAATGGGCAGGAGACAGTTACTCCTCATAACCACAACCGTTTTGAATAAACAGGACCATCAAGGCTCAGCGAAACAAAAAGGTAGGGTGCGTCACTACACGCACAGTTTACCCAGCTGAGCATCAGGGAGATTATGTAACAGCTCAGTGTCTTAAATATAGAGCACCAGTTAAACTCACTCACTCCCAACTGTCCATCAGCCAGGGTTAAAGAGCAACTACAGCAATTACTCCACACAAAAAGGCAACCCCTCCAGAGGCTGTGTTTAGAAGAAACACATGATACTTGAGTGATTAGCAACAAAGCCACCCTCTCTATGGACAAACAAATCAAAACAGACATCTTGGTATAAGGAATACACATTTTAATGACATTTAAATCTAGAGGTACTTAAAACAATCCCCTTTTTCAAAAGATGAAATGATCTGAAGCAAGAAAAAAAAAAATCATGAGACTCTCCTTTATAAGACTTCATTGTGTCACTAAAATCACATGACTTTCAGTCATAGTTCAGACACATACGTTCTTATGCAACTACAGCTTACTAATAAATCTCCAGAGCAAAGATTACAAATGATAAGAGAGAAAGGTGACTGTGACATAGGTGAGCTCCCCACATATGATAGAGAGTTCAAAGAAAGACAGACACTACTTAGTCGCCATGACTGAAAAATTATCTCTATTATTTCAGTAGTAGGAGACTTGACTTGACATGGCAACCAAGTAGTTCATACTGAGAGGCCACTGGAGTAAAGCAGTAGACTAAGGTCACTGGAAGGGTACTTTAAGATTGTTTTAATTAAATCATTTAAAATATGCTTTGGCCAGCCTGTCAAAGTCATTTATCTGTTCAAATAATCACATTTTTTCAATGGACATTACAGCAATATGCTCTTCCAAATGCAATTGGATTTTACCCTAATGTTGCATATTTATAAAAACATAAGATACAAAATGTGCCCTGCCCATTTCATAAACCATAAATCTTACTTCTGTCTCCATGTCAAGATAAAGCCAAATTTAACTGGTTAATCTCCAACCTCACAGACAAAACCCAGACTGCTGCTGATGGGATTATATCATCAATCATGCAATTTTACCATTAGAAACAGAACACCACAGGGGATCTCTAGCTGTCAATGTAATTATTTTAATGAATACCTAATTGTCCTAGCTCAGAGTATGACTATGCCTCATCTACCTTTAACATTTTCCAAGCAGCCACATCCTAGTTTAAAAGGCAGAAAAACAAAAACAAAAAAACATGCTAATATGGCGTTATATGCCCTTACAAAACACTTTCATTTAAGGGAAAATAAAACTCAAAACTGTTTATAATTAAATGACCCTGACTTCCTCCACTGTAGTCAACCTTCATGCCTGTCCTTGACCATGGACATCTTCAAGATTGTGGGGTGTACCTATAAATACTTCTGCAGTTAAACCACGTCTAATATACAACATTTTATACTCATCACTGCTCTTTTTGAAAAGGTTGAATGGACTTCCTTCCCGTCAAGAATTAAAAGCTATCTTATGGTATTCATTTGTAAAGCTTTCAAACCATCCCATAACTATTACATTATTAACCACACAACATAATAAATACTTCACCTCTTAACCCCAGATGTTCCAAAGGTATGCACCCTTCTACCTTGTAAGTAGTATGATCTCTCCCTTTGGATATAATAAAGTTTTATTATATGATTTTTGCAGCTTTTTTTCCGCTGTAATTGTCTGCTGACTGCCTCTTCATAGCTCTTATTTTAAGAGAGGTCTTTTCAGTGGACCTAACCTGATTATATAAAAATTGATTTATGAAAAAATGATTTATACCGGCTATTCAGCTGTATTTTAAACATATAAGCATTATATGGTTGGTTAAAATCTTAATATGAAGGTCAACTGCGATGGTGACTAAACACTGAGTTTAAAGTGAATTTAAAAGAAAATACAATTTTATGTTATTACGCTATACTACAAATAGTTAGAAACTCGTAGCGTAAAGTTAAGAGTCTGCTCTGTGCTGGTTGGACAAACATACCATAGTTATGACAATACAAGGCCAACATGAGTGCAATGATTCATGCGCTATCGTTAGCTAACAAGATACGAGCTGTCAAACAGAACACGGCTTCTGTCTCTGAATAATATCTACGAAAAACAGGGTTCATACATTACTATGATTAAAGTTCTTGTCAGTGTTTAAGCAAATTGCCACAAACTCGGCCAACTGCATTTCACAATGTGGTTGACAGGGCTAAGCTAGCCTGTTAGCTACCTAACCCGACGTTAGCTTAAAGGAAACGTTCACAGATTTAACCAAGAAAGCGGTATCGAGGTTCCTTCTGTTTCTCTTACCTTTGAATTAAGTAGTTTGGGCGCTAGCCTGGTGACAGTGAGGAACGACATTGTGTCTGTCTAAAAGTCTTATTTCCAGTTATTCTTTACAACTAAGACAGCCGCTGCCAGTGCACCGCGGACCTGGTTGAAGGTGCCCCTCCAGAAAGCAGAAGGTTGAAGAGGGATTCAGGCCCGCATTTACAAACAGCGTTGATTGGACGATGGGCTGGATCGGCGCACTCACGTAAAGGCATCTGATTGGTTTACATACCGTTGAGGTTATTTTCATTGGATAGAGATTCTCCTTCAACCTGTGACGAGGGCTGAATATCAGGCTCTGTTCACAAACACTGACATTATAAAACCGCGCAATTATTCAGCTTAATCTGACAAATCGAACAAATTGAAGGATTTTTCTTCTAAAATGATCTTTATTCTTCCTATTGTTCAGATGCAGTTAAAGAGCTTTTTTGTGAGGCTACAGTAACATATACTTAACATTTAAGTCTTCACAATGTTAATAAGTGGTATTCAGATAAAAGGACAACAGCAACATAGTGTAGTTTTTCTCATTTGACTGCCTCCTTTAAAGGTTCCCACAGCTACCCCAACCCTAGCATTGTGCTATGTCCTCCTTTTACCAATGAGTCTCCTCTGTGGTATTCTTCATTTCCTCCTTCATGGGAGCTCCATCTTCAGCATCTCCTTTATCCACTGTACCCAGCATTCCTCCTCTGCAGGTGTATAAAAAATAATCTCAACCTTGCCTCTCAAATTTGTCTCCAAACTACTTTACCTGAGCTGTCCTGTTTACTCTTGCTGCTATTCTTCTGTCACAAATCATCCCGACACTCATCTCCAACTGCTCCATCCTGCCTACACTTCTCTTCACCCATCTCATGCACAGTCTGTTGTTCTGGGTGGTTGACCCAAGTTATTTAAACTCACCCAGCTTCACTTCCTGCTCTTTGCATCTTTAAATTTCAATCTGTTACCCTCCCATTCATGCACACCTATACTGTCATGTTTATACTGGCTTTCATTCTTCTTCTCTTCAGGGCATGCCTCCACCTCTCCAGGTACTCTTCCACCTGCTCACTACTCTCAAGACAGATCACAGTGTCGTCTTTGAACATCATATTTCAAACACCCTTCCTGCTTCCATCCTTCCCACTTCATCCTTCCTGACCTCTTCTCTCAACCTATCCAACCCCACTGCAAACAAAAAGCCAATCCTTGAGGTAATCCCACCCCCACCCCACCTTAAACCTATCTATCACTCCTGCTACATACCTCACCACTGTCTCGCTGTCTTCATGTGTGTTCTTCACCACCCTCAAATGCTTCTTTCCCACTATTGACTTCCAGATGCAGTACCATAGTCCCTGTCTATCATATACTTACTCCAGATCCACAAAAGCACTCCTTCTGACCTCCTCTATTCTTCTCTAGCAACAATCTGAGATCAAACATGTCATCTGTACTGTTCTTTCTCTGCATGAAGCCATACTGCTGCTCACTAATCGTCACCTCTCTTCTAAATCTAGCTTTCTCATGTCTTCATGGTGTAGCTCATCAGCTTTACCCCTCTGCAGTTAATACTTTACAATACACTACACTACCCATGTTCTTTAAACTCTATACCAGTAGCTATTCTCATTTCCTCCAGGATCCTCTCACTCCCTAACATTCTCTATTAGAAATACTCCACATGATACTAAACAATCTGGTTAAAAGGTCCACTGCCCTCTCTCCTAGTCTTCTTCCATACCCCCCACATGTGTGTAATCTGGAACAACCTGCTTTCCACTCTTCATCCCCTTCACCGCTGCCCTTACTTCCTCATTACTAGCAAAGAAAGCAAAATGTATTTTCACTGTAAAATGGGAAACTTTATTTTCAAGGATTTATGGGGAAAGGAATAGCTGGTTGTCTACAATCAATGGCATTCTTTTCATACCAACTGCATGCATGGTTGACAGACTGATGGTCAGGCCCAGCATCTGTGGACTGTAACATAATGGCTCAACAGTTTGTTTCAAGGAATAATTTAACTGTGCAATACACAAGAAATGGTTAAAATGTATCAAAACAGAAATGTACTGCACTTCCAAATACAGTACACAGGCCTACAGTTGTTTTCATTCTTAAACTGGAGCATTTAGTATAAATACGCTCAGCTGCAAAGTCATTCATAATCACAAAATGCAAACAAAACTAGTGGATAAAGTCCACAAAATGTATTTGGCACACAAAAAATTATCCTTATCTTAGTTTATTTAAGCCGGGAACACGCTACATAAAAAAAGAACTTGAAATAACTGATTTTACAGTGACACCTCAAATACTGTGCAGAGTATGCATAGCTCAGTGACCAGTGGTGACAGCTTGTGTTGTATCTTAACTTTTGTGATGCAGACATCTTGCATCACAGCTGTCCCAAATATTTGGTTTTGTAAGACTGGACTCGTTCAGATGGGGTGATCCAGCAGCTGATTTATTTTAAGCCTTTTAACGGCATTTTATGCAAATCACTAAACATGCAAGGCTGATTCATCTCTTACACTGAGTTTCCTTTAAAGTGCGTCGTGTATTCCCGGCTGTTGGCAGATTTTGCCTTTGCAGGCAAGATTTAAAATCAGCAAAACACCCAAAATGCAATGTAAACTAATCCACATCATGCAGCCATTACGACATGCATGTTTTAAAATCTTTGTAAACTCTCAGCAGAATCATTAGCTGTCTAGTAGTCCACATCTTCTAAAGTGAATTTTGTAAACAAATAGGGCCTCAAACATACATTAAAACAGCAGAAACTGTGCAACACATTATACAGTACATCAATGTTTCCAGAAGTTATAAGAGGTGATCTGATGCGGTTGGTCCCCACTCCTGTGCTCTTGCGCCTGATAATCCGACCCAAGGTAATGCATTAGATGGCATACAATCCTTAGAGTGTCCCTTCAGAAGAAGGAAAGGGGAACGCTGGGCTCAGTCATCTTCCTCCTCCTCATCCTCTATGGGATCTAGGAGGGGCCTGTGCTTCAAGCAGGTCTGGAGGTAGTTCACCACTGTCCGCTGGAAGTGTTTGATGCTGCGGGGCTCTCTTAGGATGTGGCCTTCATCTGGGTATAGCTGCAGAGAGTAGTTGGCCTCCACCTTTACCAGACGGCTCAGGAGCTCAGCGCTATGCTGGAAGTGTACTCTTGCTTTGGATGAATACACACAAACCCACAAATAATGTAAGGAAATTTACCCCCCAAAAATATAGCTGTCACATTTTTCATAAAATGAACACGATCTCACCGTCTGCAGTTCCATGCAGAATGAGGAAGTTCTCATCTTTCAGCTTGTTAACCTCCTCCAGCATGGTGGCAGTCTGAAAAGATTACAAAAGGGGATGAAATATTGGGTACACCTAAGCGAAATAATAGCAGTCTATCACACTGGCTCTGCAGTAAATCCCTCCTTGACAAAAAAAGTTTCAATGTTTAGTATTGGTTTAACTCTCTACCCCTTGAAAGTAGACTAGAAGTAACCCTTAAATGACCTAAGCTCTTTTCTGAACCGAACAATCAGTTTCTGGGTTTCTGTCATATTTCAGGGTTGCTTACATAGCAAAATTACTGTGTTTATATGAGAAGTAAGTGAGGGTGGTCTTGACGGCTATCTTTGAAAAAAAACCCCCCAAAAACCAGTAAAAACTAATCTAATGGTCATCAAATCATGTATTTATTGATACATATCATATACTGAAATGTCAAAACTCATTATTAAGGTTACTGGGGAGGTCGTCAAATGTCGTCTTAATAGAGTAAAAAGTTAAAGGGTGGTGATTCAACTTTGAAATCTTCCATAAGGCTGTGGTTTTTTGTTCAGGACAATTTTATCATCAATGTATTTATAATATTTCGCACCATTCATAAATCAGCGAGGGAACACAGTACAGTTCAACAGCTCTGCAAACTAAAGTCTCCAAAATGACCATAAATTGTTATTAACAACTTGGTAAAATGGTTTAGTTATTAGTGATTAACTTGCAATCAACTTCAAGTTATCTCTCAACCTATCAAAACACACTGAGACACCTGAATGTCTCAGTTCTAGACTAGCTTTAGAATCTCACCAAGTAAGCATGTTCCTCCTTTGCAGGAAGTCCTAGGTACCTCTCCGAGAATGCAGCACCTTCAAACAGTAGAATAATTTTTACTCTGATAAATTAGCAGCCTCTGAGCTGTGACAAAATTTTAGTAGCCCGGTTACATGTATAGTTAATGACAAGAACTCTGCTCACTGTAAAGCCTGAAGTCAGTTATCGGTGCCACAGCAGCTGAGCACTGGAAGAGCTTATCTGTTGCTGCCAACATCTTGAGAGTTAAATAACCACCAAATGCCTGTATTGAGAAAATGAAACGTTTTAACATCAATTATATCTGCGATGAGTTTCATCCAAAGGAAATAAATGTCTAAAATTAAAAGTGCCATAACCTTTCCATAGAGGGCCATCCGGCGATCGTCTATATAAGGCAGCTGCATTAACAACCTGCGGAAATAACATAAAAGACCTTTAGTTTTTCAATTACCAAGATTTATTTTTATATTTAATCTATAAATGCTTCTGTTTTAGCATAACTGGACTGACTCCATAACTGCCAGATAATCTTTGACTCTTATTGAGCCAAGTTTGCGCGGATCCACAGCAGTGGTCTTCTGTCCACGGCCAACCCCGCTCCTGCCATCCACCCAGGCCAAGGCCACGTTGTGCATGCTGGAGAAGACCTGAGGCCAGTCAAGGGCAAACTCCTCCGTTACAGACTGACTGCCAGGAATGCCATCTCTGAGCAACAAGAGGAATAGGATCAGCAAGTGTGGCGAAATCTGTTAGTCTTGGACGAGCGATGAAAAGATTAGGGGTCACAGGTTGCAAAACAAATGGCAGCTGTCATTTATCAAGCTTGTTTAATGATACTTACACAATGATGAGGAGAGGGTGCAGGTTGGCCTCATACCCCTGAGGTAGAGATAGTTTCAGGTGCAGATCTACAGAAAGGAAACAGGGCTTGAAGAAACACATTTGTCTGCAGATTTTTTTTATTTTTTTAGTTACTAATTACATCCCAACCAAAGGAAATTTTTACTATCACTCACAACCAAATAAAATGAATTACTGCTTTGGTCAATACTTAACTACAGTTGTCCCTTCCAGGCTGAGATTCTTGTTCTGCCAGTGCTCCATTGTTTCTACTGATATTAACTGATTGCTTAAGAAGTATACTTCTTCAAACAGAGTTTAACAAATAAGTGCAGCGGTGTCTTTGTGGTACCATGGTTATCTGCTGAGAGTGTCCTGAACAGAGTCTCAGGGAGTCGTTTGTCCTCCAGAGCTTTAGACAGACGGCTGTTATCTTCCAAGACGACATACCCTGTGGAGATTAAAAGACAAACAAAAAAAACCCCAATACTGTCTTAATATTTTTCCCCCATCAAGACAGGCACAGCATGCCACCTGGTTCCATATCATCTTCACATAAATGGCTCTAACTGAGAGCCACAGGCAGAGGGCAGTGTTCACAAGCATGACAGTAATGGATTTACACTTGGGCTCTGCTTGAATGTATTGCTCTCTGTAGGCTGTTTGGGGAAACTGCAGACAGCCGGTGTGTATGTGTATATGTGTGTATTACTTTACCATTACTGAGACAAGAAGATCTAACACTCACTGGAGGGTTCCTTTGTACTGTGAACCGTCACTTTAGGGATTCCCGGGCCTGTGGATTTTTCGAATTGACATTATAAAACCAACTGTCTGAGCAATGAAAGCCTGTATGTGTATAAATATGCGCGTGCGTGGGTGATTTACCCAAACAGTAGAGTGTAAAGTGGGTTTGATTGGGGCTGAAAACGGCTTTATAGAAACGGCATCCATCTATGAGGTTACAGGTAATGCACTGGCGCTGAAAGACTCCATCTAAGTCCACGCTTTGAAAAAAAGAGAAGAGATTATTGATCACACTTCAAAAGAACAGGAAAGTCTAAAGCAGTTTGATTTGCTCCAGGAGTGGGACAAATGACTGGGGCAATATAAAGGAAAATGTCAATGTCAAGAGACAGACTGTTCACAGAGTTGACTTTTCAGAAACAAATGGGGTTCAATAAGGTTAGACATAAAAGTCGTTATACAGATTGCTCTGTTAGGCGGTGTTGAGTCTCTAAATGTCTCTCCACCACAGTGCTTACAAATTTCATACAGTATTAATCATAGACAAAGTTTAAGCAAGCCATCTTCCCTTCTCTATAATGGTGAAGCATCTCCCCAAGCCCGAAGGTATGTAAGCTCATAAAAAAGATATGAAAGCTAGGAGGCTGATGAGGGAACAGACAAGTGGTTTACCATAGGTGAGATCATCTGTCTTAAATGACTCTGGCCCAAGCAGCTGGTGTGGCTCATATACAGTCGATGCAAAAATGTGCAGCTACTCTTTCTTAGCTTTATTTGATAATCTTATAGAAACATTAATGACTCCCATATGATATCCTGCTAACATTCCCCCTAAACACCTCACCACTTTCTTTGGTTTTAAGTAAAGTATCTTGACAGCTATAGCCCGGATTGTCATAAAGTTGGCTTAGACATTTATGTTGCATTTGAGATAAATTAAAATTACTTTGGTCATCCTCTAATTTCTCATTTAGCAACATCCTGAGGCAAAAATAAAAAATTAAGTCTGTTACGGTTTATGGCCAAGTTCCCAGAGCATTAATGACATTTCCACCAGCCTCAGCTGCACTTTGTGTTATCTTCTAATTAGCAAATGTTAGCAAATAAGAACAGCCTCACAGAGCTGCTAACAGAGCAGCAGACTATAGGTCTAATTATATGTTAGAACAAGTAATGTTAATAAGCTAAATATCTAATTACCCTGACTACTGTCACAATGTTGCACAAAATCTGCATCAGGTCAGTGTCTACGACAAGCAATTTTAACACTTAAGTGATACTCCTTTTTGTAGTTTCATTTTATGTATCAATAACTGCATTCCTCCTAATGCAACGTTTAATCTTAAAGGTTCCACAATAACATGACTTGCTATAGAAATATAAAGCACTGTAAAGTAACTTTTATATTTTTGGCTGTATTTTTGATATCCTGAATTAACATTCTGGACCTAGACATAGAAAAACAGGTCTCTGGTCAAGAGTCAGGTACTTCTTTTTAAGCACTTTTAAAAACAACAGAAGTTGACCAATATGCCCTCCAGCTGAAAGAGCAACAGCGATGAATAATAAGAAAAAAGTAAAACAAAGGTCTCATGGGAGGAGGTGCTAATTCATACAGTGATTTTAAAAACAGGCAATAAAATCTTTACATCAATACTAAGATCACCTGTGAGGAAATGCAGAGAGGTGAATATAGTTAATACCTTAAAATGGTTTTTTTTTGCAAAGGATTTATGGTAGCCAAGGTCACCACAAGGCATAAGACAACAAACAATGTTAAAAGCAAGTTATTCAAAACAGCCAGAAGTGAAGCTGCGAAATTTTAGTTGGTTTTGGAGTACATCTCTAATTAGTTGTTTTGCATCTTTGTAGTCGAGCTGAGAGCTACTCTTTGTGTTTTTGGAGTGGTTTTTAATCTTTCATTCATCTTTCAGTGGTTTCAAACATCACTTTAAACAGAGGCTCTGTATCAAGGTCCGCCTACCCTTTGGGTCCCTGGGCCTTTACCCCCATTCAAACCATTATATATCATAATCCATTACAAGCCATAATTACAATTTCAGATCAAACATTACCTGTAAAGGTGTCTGCTCTGTCTGGATTCCTCTGTGCTCAGGAAATAGCTGAGGAGGACAAAAACAAATCAAAGTCATAGCACGTTACTCACAGTATAGTCCTAGCACTGCAGATAACATCTGAGAGCCCCTACTTCATCCTAATTATTCCAGATATTAATAATTCATGACAAAAATCTATTTACAGCTATTTACATACTCCAGCATGTAATAAAAAATCAGCCATATTTATTTTATAAGGCAGAATTAGAAATGATGATTTTTCTCACAGTACAGTATTCCTCATGCTTACCATCCACTCCTGTATAAATGTAATCATAGGATTGTACACTTGTGTCAAATGTAAGTAGAACACTGTAAGTCAGAACTACTTGTCTTCAGGCAGAAAGCAGCTACCTGGGGGCTTTGAGACTGAAAATAACTGCCTTTCTTTGCTTGTCTGCCATGCTCACACCTCAGTCAATCGGTTCATGTGGGGTTTCTGGCCTCAGCAGGATAAAGACAGATTTAAGCAATAATCTGCTCTGGTCCAGTCTAAGTAATCCTTTACGCTCTTCAGATTCAATGCAATGCCTTCCAAAGTCAGAGTTAAAGCTGTTTCCTTTGGGGTATTTAACCGAGATCAATCCTACATGTTAAAATGGCTTTTTAGTTATTTTTAATTACAATCAAGTGTGTTTGGCCTGATAAAAGAGCCTGCTCCCCAGAGGTTGACACATCTAGAACTTATTCTCAGCTCACAGAGCATAATTATGGCCAGTGTTCGACTCTACTATACCCGCTGTCACGTGTGTGTTCATGGTAAGAAGCTGAGCACTGATAAAGCCTTATTCGCCCCAGCACCACACACTGTGGCTCACACATACATTTTTCCAGCCTTCTCGTCTAGGGCGCAGAGCACGGTGACGTCCCAGCTCCCTGATGTCAAGAAGCGAGGAGGGACAGAGGGGATGGCAGGCTGCGTTAGACAGAGACACAGAGATGAAGAAGTAGACACCTTCGCTGACTAAAAATAGGCAGAAGGATACAGCAAGAATGACAGAAGATGACAACAAACACGAAGAAAGGGTCATGAAGTTCAGTCGAGGAAACTGACACAGAGTGAGGAGCAGGCAGAGTACTTATAATTATGTTTTTTGGGGAACTAAAGTTAAAGAGATATAGGAGAGAAACCTCAGAATATGAGCCCAAAAACTACAAAGGTGTTAAATTTGAAAAGATAATTTTCTCCTGCATAGTTTATGTTTCTTATAAAGCATCATTAAACATGTTTAATTACCCTGCTCGAGATGAATGAGCTGTAAAATGGAAATAAACTGCAAAGATAAAAACAGCGAAGGACCAAGAAAATATTAATCTGTAAAATGACTCCAGGGATAAAGACTCAATTGTTTGTATAATTAGGGGGAAAATAAATGCAATCAAATAGCTTTGCCTGTGAAAGAAATGGAGGAGACAGTGAGAAAAACACACTTTAGCTTCTATGCTGCAGAGATTAGCAATCACAGTGGGGGCGTTTATGTGACCTCCCCCCATGGCTGAAATGTTAACAACAGCTTATTTTAAAAACCTCCCAAAACTGACCTGGGCCGCAAGACCAGCAATGTGGCGAAACTCTCCACGAGCACCTTGTTTTGCTGGCAGGATGGTATAGAAAACAGAGCCGTCTGCTGAAAACAGTGGCACATCCTGCCAAGGAAAGGACACAGTCAAAAGAAAGACAGAAGAAGAGGAGTGAACAGATTTCATAGGACAAAAGAACAACATACCTGTCGCTGGTTTTGCATTATGTCCATGGCCATCTTGTGTTTCTGTGAATTTTAATTTCAGATAAGGTAGAAAAACATTAGTTATATGAGTTATAAAGTGCTTTATACCAATAAAAGTGAACTAAAGCAAATGAAAATAACAGCGTAAAAATATAAATTGTTGTGGGTTAGGGTTCAGCTTTTATTCTTTAGACTTTTTAATTGAATAGAGTTACCCGAGGCTCTCAGTGTATTAGAGATAGATAATAGTAGAGGAGAGGGCAATAAACACTGAACAAATATGGATTACATTCTTTCAACTTTTCTCTAATGTTTACTGTTTTTTCTTTAGGCTTCAGGATTAGTCAATTCTGTTAATGTGTTTTTATTATTGGACTCCAGTACAGCGTGCTTTAGCGCAACCTCTGATAACACATCGTCTGACTGTCACACACAAGTCATTCTAGCTCCCTTTCCTTTAAGCCAGCTTTCTTTTGATTGGTTGCCCCTCACAAACACAGGGTCTGAACTGTATGGGCGGGGCTTTTGTGCTCACATAGAAAAAAAAAGTTTGAGAAACCAAGCATTTAGAGCACTCTAGTACGTCAGGATTTGGCTTCCAGGGCTATGCAAAAGTCTTGAGCCACCCCTCAATTCCTCATATTTTTCTGGGAAAATGGGAAATAGATGCAGCAATTTACTGAAACATGCAAACATAAATAGAAATACAGTATATATGTCAAAAACATAATTTGTTCTGGTATTGAACGGTGGATCAAAATCTGTACTTTTCTGTGTTCATAATTCAGTTTCGATAAGATCTCCAACACCCCTGGCTGAAGTGCAGCCCAAAACCATGACAGAGCCTTCACTGTGTTTTATAGCTGCAGACAGTCACTGTTTGATCTCTCACCTTACCCCTTCTATACATACTGATGACAATACAAACCAAACATTTTGAATTTGTCTTCATCAGTCCACAACATGTTCTCACTCCCAAAGCTTAACATTTTACGCTAGGTGACAAATCGTCAATATATTACACTTCTGGCCACCCAACACGTCCCTGGATTATGAGACAGGGACAATGAGGAAACATGAACACCACCTTGAATGAATCTACACATTTACATTTGTTTTACTTAAATGGCTTTGGAAAACACTATCTAACATCGTCATAGGCTAGAATACATGGCTGGAACGTGTATTACCGCGGGAGCGTGTCATATGCCGTGGGAGTGTCTGGTCGGGTGTGGTCCAGGTTCAGGAACCTGGACCACACACATATACACATATACGGACTCAGAGGATGAGCAGCCTACAAAAAAACGGTTTCCCCAGGCCCCTCGAGTGAAAATACCAGGTAATAAAATACTGTCTAGTGTCTGTGTACATATCTGTGTCTGACACAAGGAAACTTTTTTCACAAGTTGTCTGTATTCTTAAATACTTAAAAAATTATCTTTTTCTAAACAGCCCTCATCACTCCGCAGTCTGCCCCCCAGCCCACTGATAGCAACCATCATAATGCCCCACCCAGCTTCCGGCACCTTTCGCCACTCCGGCACACACCGACACAGCTTTGCGATCTCGCCAACATGCAGAGTCTGATGTCTTCCCTATAGATGGTATGCTTTTAAAAAAGCTTTAAAGCTGCATCACAATGTCATTGTACTCTTATCTTCAAACCACCAGTTTATACTCCTGAATGTCATCTTGTTGTGATTTTTTTTTCTGTAGATTCCAGAGACTCTGTGAGGCCACTATTGCAAAGCAAGCCTGAAAATCTTGGAATTTCAGAGTTTACATGGTATAACAAATATATGTGACAGGCAAAAACTAGTAAACACTTTTAGCAGTTACAAGAACTAACAAATGAATATCCAACAAAAGGGAATAGAAATACATTGTACTGCCAATACTTTGGTTTATTCTTTGTATGACTTGAAAATCAGGCTTTAGGGAAAACCAAATGACATGTTTCTATCATCAATTACATGAAGTAAACACACAAGCACTTGCATACACATTTAAGACATGAGACTCGCTAATTCCATCTCATAAAATGTGTCTATAGGTGAGATGCTTTGCGTTGATTGGTGCTGCTGGACCACACTGGAGGTGCAAGTCCGCCGTGTAATGGTTTATGCCATTACAAAGGAGCTGGCCTCTGTACTCAACCGGGCAGGGAAAAAAAACCAAGGACCAGACAAAGCAAAAAAGGGCATTTAAAGAGACAGCGCTGTGCAGATGCATATTTGGTAAGTTTTAACATTTATTGTAGTTTTATGAGCCTAAAGTGAACAATAAAGGGATCAATTGATGTGCTGGGTGCATTTCACATTTCCTATGTCTGTTTTTTGCTATATTACTTTGTCTTTCTTAATAACAAGACTTTCATGTCCGGTTAATCTGGAGATGGAGTCTTTGGTCTTCGGCTTGTTTTGTCCTCGGGTTGTACACTTTGTACAGCCCGAGGACCCCATGTTTTCTTTTTTTTTTTTTTAAAGGATACACGGCACACCATGCTAAGACATATCACATTTTCAGCTTATAGCTCTTTGGGAATCAAATGCGGCAGTTTGCTGATTTCTGCCTGGTGACTTTCATGTTTATTAGCCTAGGAGTTTACATACTTTCTCCCTGCTGAAGACAATTAACAAGAGCTTATTCATGTGCTCTAATTCCCTTTTTTTGTCTTTGTTTTTTTGTGTGTGTGTCTATTTTTGTCCTAGATGGCCTGGCGCAGCAGGTAGGGGCGAACTCTATGTCTGAGTTGGTCTTTGCTCAAGCAGTCCAGAAATGGCTCAGATATGCTCCAGATCGTACGGGTGGCGCGCAGGACGCACATCATCCATCCCCATCCCGGAGTAAATAATAAAAAGTGACGTGAAACATAGAAATGTAAATAGGAAACTTTGTCTTTTAATAAAGTATTTTGCAAATGATACATGTCTATTGACCTTTTTTGTTTTTTTTCAATAAAAAGCAACTGTGCGAAAGAGGTGGAAAATCAACACCATAGCTCAACAGTGTTTCAATATCAGAATCTGACATTGTTTCAATGTCAACAGTGTTAGAAAATATAACATCGAATCAATGTCAGGTTTCAACATTGATTCAACATCAAAACCTGACGTTGTTTCAACATTAAAAATGGGTACAAGAGTGACGTTGGGTCAACGTCAGATCTCAACGTTGGTTCAATGACATCGCCTGATATTGACTCAACATTGTTTCAATGTTTCCTTGCTATCTGGGTGTTGTCCATCCTCTGAGGTGGAGTTGGCCAGCTCATCACCTGCTTCCAATTTCCGGGCCTCCATCTAGAGGGTTTTTAAGCCAGAGCTGCCTGCTACTCCTCGCCAGTTCGTCCTGCTACCATCCGTGATTCATCACCTGTCGTGCTCATCAGCAGCACTGGTTCTGTTTCCATCCCGTTCTCCAGTCTGCCTAGAACCCTAGGACTACACACTCACCTTCTCCTCAGCCTGCCCTCCAGCCCGTACTTCAACTCCCCTGGACACCTTGGAACCTGGACCAGCTTCCCCACACTATCAACCATCCCTGGGACGCTCCCACGGCAACCCCTTCCCTGCCTAATAGCCGGTGTTTTCAAAAGTTCCCGCCCGTGTTCTCCTTGTGTTCAACGTCCATTTCGCCTTCGGGCCTCCCTCAGTTCCTGCAAATAATTTCTGTTAGACCCAGTCTTGTTTAAGTTCCTTTTCCTTTCAATAAATTGTACATAGTTCGAGCAATTGAGTCTGCTCTTGAGTCCACTGCATCCTTGTTTGTGACAGAGCGTCATTCTACTGGATTACATCCATAACTCAGCGCGTAGCCTAAGAATGCGGACGGTCACCTTTCACGTTCCTCAGGAATGCCGCGGGATGTGACAAATCGTCATTATATTACACCTTGGGAGTGAGTCCTTATAACCAGTTACCACTGATTTTCTGCCCATTTCTTCTATAACTATCATACTGTAGTGATGATGATTTGAACCAAAATTTTCAGACGTTTTCTCTTTTTCTGTTTCCTTTCCTTAAGAAAAACTCTTGGCAGTAACCCTTCCACTGAGACCATTTCTGATGAAGCTTCAGTGAGCAGTAGATGGATGAACTGAAGGGTCAGATGGATCTCTTAAGTCCTGTGTCAGGAGTTTGCTGGATTTTTTTCCCACAATTTCCTAAGTACATGACTTTCTGTTCATCTTGTGTAGATGGGAAATGAGAACAAATTGTGCTTCTCGGGACAGGCTGCTAGTAGGAAAGTCCCTAGAGATACAAGTAAATTTGTTTATTTGCTAAGTTGTCTGCTATGTGTAGACACAGCAGTGGTTCATCCCTTGAATTAGATGCCACTTTTATGCTCGAATGATTCATCGTTCTGTGTTACTTGTCTTAAAAAACAAACAGACATTCTTCTGAAAACGGTCAGGTACAAGGATCGAACGGAAAATGAGGGAAAAAGCCGCCAATGTCCAAAGAAAAACTTTAAAAGACATTCACTTTGAAAACCTGGAGAACTGTTGCTCAAGACCTCTTCAAAAAGTTACAAGCGAGTCTGGCGCCTTGGAAGCAAAATGAGGCCTCGCTTAACATTTTTTCACAGTACTGTATATATGACAAGAAGGAAAGATTAAAATAGGTCCCCTTTAATATAATATTTTGGAATATTGAAGTGAGATCTGTGAGGATTTATAGAAGAGCAGCAGGACTAAAATACTGCAGTACAGCACTGAAAATTCTTCTCATGCAGCAAATGACCTTAAATATTAATCCAGTCAGTGGAGATTTGAGAGCTTAAGGAAATCAATCTTAACTCCCAACACTGTGTAAATGAAGCAAAAATTCTATTACAGCTGTATATTGCAGCAGAAGGTGCTCAGATTACTAATGTGGAACAAGTGATGACCGCTCACCTCTGAGCATGCCCCTGTGGTAGCCTCGCAAACACAGAGCACAGATTGGTTCTGTGCACGATTCAGCCAACGAACTGCGAGCCGGGTGCTGCTGATCCAAGTCACCATGGATATGTAGTTGTCTCTGAAGAAGAAAAAAAAAAGGATACATGAAGAAAGTATTAGAAAGTGGTGCAAAGAAATTGAAAGAAAAAGAAAAACAAGCAAGAAAACTTTGGACACGTGTAGTAATTTCAGGTGTGCTTTGAATCCTTTAAGGCCTTTTCTGTTTCAACATTTACAAAGGTGTACTACCTGGCTCTGAGGGAGTCCGGAGGCATCATTTCCAGAGTGTGAGCTGGACCATACAGATTCACCACAAACAGACTGACTGATGGGATACTTGAGCCAGCCTGTGAAGACATCCACATGAAGGAAAAACCCCCAGATCAAATAAACTTAAAAAATGTGAAGTGGATGCTCTTTATAAAAGCAAATCTTTTTAGTCATGCTAACAGCAAGAGACCAACTCCACAATTAGTCAGTCCACTATTTTGGTTCAGGCTGAGGCACAGCTGCTTCAGAAAGACACTTTGTTTTTCCCTTTATAGTTTATTTTATAGTTTTGCAAACTCAACTTCAAATGATGAAACAGTGGCATTTTTCTAAACTGTCTACACTTGGTGACTCCAAAGTGCTTAGCTGTTTTCACCTTGGGGTAAGGGAAGAGCACATTGGACGGGTAGAGACCACCTAAGAAATGAGGTATTTCCATCACAGGTGTAACAGAGTTGTTGATGCTGAGGTATGCAAGGCGGGCACCATCCACAGACCACCAGTGGGCGGCATATTGTAGTAGCACCTCCTCTGTTTTGGAAGAAAGAACTATTGTAATATCAAAGTAAAAGTATGAATCTGCTTTTCATGACTGCTGCCGTGGAGAGTCAGCAGGTGAACTACATTTTACCTTCATAAGTCCAGTCAGAGAGGCCGTTCACCACGTATTGCTCCTGGTCAGTGGATGTAAGACGCAGGGGTTCGCTGGTCACACTCGGTTTGTAGTAGATATCTCCGTCAAACACAAAGGCCTGGCATGAGCAGCACAGACAGAAAGCACCGCCAATCCATTATCAAAGACAGCAAGGTTGCAGACTTCATTGCTGGCTCCATGATTCGAGAAGCGGACACCCTCCAAGAATGAATGAATCATTGGCTAGCACACACACGGGTGGGAGCCAATGCATCTTCACTTGCCAGTTAATAAGCTGCAGATGAGCACTGACATAGCAGCAAAAGCCAATTACATTGCAGGTCAGGTAGATGAATTATATATGTATTATGAACACAAAACCCCATTACAGCGCGACAGCCACTTCAGGTGGAGTTCATTGTATAAGATATTGTACCTTTGACGTTATGATGAATAAAATTATGTCAAATGGAGGATGCATTCAGCATTATTATGGATTTTAAAGGGTGATAAACGCTTCCATCCTACTGACAGTTTTAATTGATGCAGATGACAACACATGAGTAAGGCCCTCACTTACCAGCTGGTTCCCCTGAGGTCCCCAGGAAGCATACTGTAGAGCTGCCTTCTGCCCCTCTGGAGGGCTGAGTTCCAGCAGATCCCTGAAACACACACAAAAACTCAAACATAAGCCCTCCATTAGGGAACACTCTCCTCTTTGAAGCCATCCAAGGTCCATCCAATTCCTGCCCTTGAGGGAGCTACTGCACTGTGAGAACAAAAGGGCAAGATGCAGAGAGGGAAAATGAAACAGAGAACGGGGCTGATTCATGCAAGAGTGCAACATTTTTTTTCTATATTTCTAGCCACAATTTTTTTTTATTTCCTTAGGACAGGCAAACATTTTTCTCCAAGGCATACTCGGGCAATATTGCAGGTCCTCCAGAAATCCTTTTCAGAATAACTTCAGAATCACCCACAGCTACCAAAGAGTTTTTTTTCCCAGAGATAATGCTGAATATGATTCTCAGGCAGTGAAATCTGAAGTACAATACAAACCTTATAGAGCCTGGAAAGAACACTGACAAATGAATGGACGTCTGACAGAAACATGAAATACTGATTCAAATGAAACACGCTTTGGGGAAAGTTTTTTTTTTTTTTCAATCTGCAGGTCTGCTTGCATTGGTAACGCTCATGCCCAGTGCAGCCCATGCATTAGCAGTGATGATTCCACCTACCCATTAGCCACACTGTAGATAGCATAGGAGGCAGTGAAGGACTGAGAGAACACCTGAAAAAGGTAGAGGATATCATGCACAAAGGTGTGCCGCACATAGATGAAAACACATACTTTAGTGCTCACACATGCACCTGTGCATGTACAATTAAGGTTAAATGCAAATGAGACAAATATTATGACAAACAAATTTACAGTTAAGCAATAAGCAACAAGGAGCTGTGTTTGCATCATCTAAGTGCTTCTGAAATCACTGCAAAGACTGAGTCGAGTGGCTTATTACCTGGCAAAAAGGAGCAGCATAATTTTATTCTATGAAATTACAAAGGTAAAGGTTTAGTGAGCCTATAAATATTTCACTGATAATACTTATATTTAATATTATTCTTTCACCTAACCTAGAATAGAAGTGGAAAATTGCCTCGTGCTGTAAGTATTTGCATATGCAATAATTTTTAGTAGATGGTATTTTAACACTCCCCTACTTTTTATTGAGCCAATCACATCTTTACGTCTTAGTGATACGGACTTAATTTGCAGGAGTCATTAAACTACGGGCAGCAATTTCATCTATATTACATCATAACTGAGATCTCAAGTGAATAAGAGAAAGTCGGACCTTTAAGACTGAGCAAAAGAGACA
Source organism: Pelmatolapia mariae (assembly GCF_036321145.2). Lineage (NCBI taxonomy): Eukaryota > Metazoa > Chordata > Actinopteri > Cichliformes > Cichlidae > Pelmatolapia > Pelmatolapia mariae. The sequence continues at coordinate 9,552,315 of NC_086244.1, read as the reverse complement.
ACACCAAAGACATGACATGTGAAAGAAAAGCACAAAAAACGAAGACAGACATTCCTATTAAACAGCATCATTAAAGTTAATATCCTTCACACTGAGCTCTATAGTGGCTGGCAGCTGTGTCGCAAACCTTAGAAAAGCATCAGAAGCTCTGAATAATTAAATTAACACGTGTGTGAATGAATTTGTGCATGCAAGTGTGTCTCTTAACCGCAGCTGATCAAAGCAATAGCTAATGAATTCAAGGCAAAATATTGATTTGCGCACCTCTCTTTTTAAGCAAAGAGTTGGAAGCAGCATTTGCCCACTGGCCACTAAGGGCCCCAGCCACCTGGAAAACCAATCCCTAAAGAAATTAAATGTCACATCCTCTATACAACACACTTAGTGGTGAAATTGGATTTTTTCCCCCTTCTTCAGTGCTGTCTGTTGTTAGAAAATGCATGAATGGAGTGACACAGCGCTAAAGCTGCAGGGATAAGGGAGTGGAAATAAATTTTAAGGCTATCTAAATGAAATCGAAATCTGATTGTAGCATAACGGCTGCGCATGAGGGGCTATGCATTAGGTGGAGCAGAAAAAGAGCTGTTCACAACACAAAACAGGAGAAAGAAAAGGAAGAGGATAACATGAAGTGGTGGACACAAAAGGGAAAGTGAGGGAAGAAGATAGAGCGAAAGAAGCCGCGACAGGACGTTAAAGGGGGGTATCAGTCTTCGAGACCAAAGGGGGCAGCACTGCCGTCAGCACCATACTAAATCAGCTATTTATGATTTGTTTAGAAACCAAAAGATTCTGCTTGTGATTTAACATCACTGGCAGATTCTGTGTTATTGTGTGTTTGTGTGATAAATAGAAAGAGAGAGTGAGAGCATCTGTCATAAAGAGGCAGAGTGAATTCTAATGTGGCTGCCAGTAACATATCATAAATCCTCCAGATCGCACTGCCTATCAGCCTCCCTTTTACTACCCACCCCCTCCATGCTGCCAAATAGGGGGGTATGGGCACAACACATGATTACATTCTCAGAAGATATTGCTGGATAATGTGACAAAGACTGTGTATAGAGATTACAGCACCCTTTGCAGGAGCACAGTTATTAGAAGCTTTTGTACAATGTAAAACTCACAATGCGGAGATAATAGCATCCTTCCTTCTCAACATTGTTCCTGCCTCACATGCATTACTTAGCAGCCCCACAATGCGCTGCCTTTGATACAAGCACCCATCAGGGTTTGCTGCAGAGTGCAGACACAACTCCCTTTGCTTTTTATTTGTCCCGAAACTACACTGTCTTGGCAGGCACCGGTTCATTTGCCTCCGCTCATCAATCCTGGAAACCTCCACCGCCGCTGAACTATTTCAACATCACTCATTTGAAAATATGTACGTCCTCTCTTTTTTGCCTTTCTGCTCTCTCACACACACACACACACACACACACAGAAAGGAAACTCTTAAGGCAAACCTCTTTAATTCAAATAAGCTTTAAGAAAAGATATTTTCCTGTAGGAAATCTGCTTTCTCTTGTTCCTATGTGTGGCAAAATTCCCTAACTGACTTATGCACATACTCTCTTATCAAAATCCATTTATTTTCACTCACGGGGCACAACTCTCCCCTAAAGCCTCTAGAGGTAGTACAAAATCCAAAGAAGCCTTTTAACTTTACACATAGCCTGCACACACATTTCTCTCTCTACTACAGCTCTCCCCTTCTAGTATCTCGGACATTTTTGGGTATTCTTTCTGACTAATTTCAACTGGGCATTGTATCTAAGGGCAAGCAATGCATATCCCATTTGCATACTCCTCCATCGTTACTGCCTTTCCCCACTGCTTTCTGTGTTTTTTCCTCTCATTCCCTACCACTCTCTGCTCTTCTGAACGGCAAAGCCGCTGCCTGGCGCAAACTGCTTCAGTCAGCACAAATCCCCCCAGAGATAGACAGAAAAAAGTGAGTGAGAGTGAGGAAGATGAAGCAGGAGAAAGAAGGAGGCAGCCACAGAAAAGAGGAGCATGGAGGAGGAATAGCCCCCGCGCACACTGACAATATGCCAGCCATGCTAACACAGAAATTCATTTCTAAATAAACAAATGATTCCAGGTGCCATGCCCATTGTCTCTGATTTCTTCGAGTGTGCGCACACTCTGAGCATACAGATTAGACAGGACATTTCCTGCTGATATCAAAGGAAGTATGCTAATGACATAGAGTACGATCAACCAAAGCAACCCACAAACTGGGCACGGATCTGAGCCCTTTCTCTATAGAAATGTGTGAAAGCTGATTGAATCCCCACTAACCGCTCAATAATTTAGTTAGAATGGATGCACTGTGTTTGTGATGATGCTGTAACACAGCAACAGGCTCATTCGTTCCCCCCACACAGAGAAAATATGATATGCAGTGATTAGAGCAAAAGCAGGTCTCTAAAGGAAACCCAGAGAAATGGAAAAGGCTGTGAGGTTGAATAAAGAGGAGACCGAGAAAGCATAAAAATCTGTTTCAAGATTGTAAATAAAAACGTAGGGAAATGTGCTGAGAACCTTCATTTCCTCCTAATTCTGTTTTCTTGCCTCATCGATTACTTGCACATTACACAACTTGCCTTCCCTTTGAAGAAAGATTCACCTATTTATTAACCATGAGGGCATTTAGAGAGCGAGGTGGCTAGTGGGGGGTGGAGACACCGAGCTACGCGGTGTTAAAAGTAAAGTGAGCAAAAGATCTGTGTTTTGTCCACCCCAGCGCTGATCTGAAACCACCTGCAATCGAGATTCTCGTCAGATTCTCATTAAAATTCCCCCCCCGAACAGGCAGAGGTGATTTCATTACTGCAGCTCCAACTTCATCTCCTTGATCTCCCCTTCCCCCATTTGCACTTGTGTGCTAAACTCTTCACGGCAATCACATTCAAAGCTTTCCTCAACTCCCTGCACGTCGTGCCATCAGCCAGTTTAAATATTCAGCCCCTCATATGTTATCCCAGTCATCGAGCAAGTGGTGTTATGGAGCTGAAGATTGCTGCAGTTGCATAAATGAGCTCACTCACACGCTCTTTTCTCCTCACACTCCTTCTGTTCTTGCTCTTCTCCTCGTTTTTTCATTGAGGCTCTGATCAGGATGCATGTCGCAATTGTTTTGCTTGTCACTAGTGGCCTGTCAGACATATGGTGGTCTGTGAGTCATAACAGCTTGTCTTTGATACTAGTGGATAATTCATGACCCTGAATAATTTCTGGGTAAGATTGATGATTCTTTCTGGGGAAGTCTGAGCCCACTTGTCATTCAAAGGCAACTTACCGGTCGAATGTTATATGCCAAGAGGACAAACCTCTTGTCTGCAGACACTTGGAACTGAGTAGTGGTCAGGTCCTACAGAAAAAAAGACAACAACGCTTTATTCAAAAATCTTCTTTTTCATTCCAAAGTGTTTTAGAATATTTAGTATGATTCCACTTTTAACTGCCTTCTATCATTTCAAATAAAGCCTGTGACTGTTATTCGCTGATGTCGAGTTTTTCCTCAAGAATCATGTCTGTCTTGTACTTTCTATAGGTGCTTTACTGGAAACATAAGCAGCCCATTATTATGATGCCGATGATGCATTTATAATTTTGTGAATTCTGCACATCTTGCAAATGCCACATAAAGTCACAGAGGAAAGAATATGATGTAAATAACGTGGAAATAATGTGTATTTCTAAATGACATTGAATAAACTGAGCCACACACGCACATTAAACTTAATAACTGTCATGTATCCTGTAATTTTTGTTTCCTCTGTTGTGTATGGGGTCTCCAGCCTTTCATGTATCCAGAACAAAGCCAAAGACCATCAAATATAAATTACTGCCGACAGAATATCAGTCTTCTTTTCACTATTGTGGTATTCACTGAAGCAAAGATTTCTTCAGTCCTTTTATTCAGTGTGTAACAAGACATACACAGAAAACTCACAAATAACCAAAACTACTGTTTGTTCTTCAGTGCTATAAAAAAGCTACATAGCTTCAAACATCAATCTACTGTTCTCCTTCACATTTCGACAGTTTTAATGTTTTATATTCTAGTTTAAACCAAGTAGCTGTGGGATGATTATCGTTTAGTTTAAAATTCTCGAGGACATTTTCTAGCTAAAACTCCATGTCACACTAATTCTTTCTTCAGATTACTGACTTCCTCCATAATTCATGACTTAATTAAAAATCCCTCTTACAAACCAGTTTTGTGTCATGAGAACATGTGCCATGTGTTTAAGGCTTGTGGTGATCTAGCTTTTGCTTCCCATGTTTTTGCTTTCATTAAAATCTTCATTCACTCGTTCTTCATTGTCTCTTATGCAGGTACGAAACTCTTGGAAATAAAGTTTTACTGATTTAATGTGAAATTTTTATCTTAAGGATAGACACTATATTTAGGTGGCTCTGTCTCAGCGATTCATTTATTTAAGGAAATCCTGTATACTTCTTCATACCAAAAAAAAAAAAAAAAAAATTTCTGGAATTGGAAACAGCAGCAAAGATGAAAAAACGCTCTATCACAAAACCGAGGAGTGACTTCTCAACCTGACAACACAGCCCTGCTTTAAGCTCCTCGGCAATGACCCACATAAGTCTGTCAGTGTCGTGCAGAGGCGGCGTTCAAAATGATGCCCCTGCTTGGGAAATTCTCTTTGAAGGCTCGTATTGAGGGCTCACAGAGCAGCCAGATTGGGGGGGAAAATTAGGCGATGCTGTCACTCTTCCAAATCTTTTTTTGTCTGAAGTGTGGGATGTGGAGCAGTGGGAGATACAGCATACTCCTCTTAATCTGTCTATTGGGCCGTCAGTGTGCCCAGGTCTCTGTGGATATGATCAATTGTGTATACTGAAATCTATTCTCTAAAAGTTTAGTGTTCCTGTTACTCACCAGGGAGCTGTTGTCCAGCAGAGTTGTGGTTAAGTTGCTGGTGAGGCTGAACGACAGGACATGTCCCTCTCTGGTGCGAAGAGCAACTTCGTTTTCTAAAAAAGGATGAGTTCACAGAAGAAGGTCTTGTGTTTTTAGAATGAAAGAACAGAACCAGTGGCTGCTGCTGCAAACCAGTGGCTCAGTCGTAGGTGACCTCATTAAAGAGGCGTCAGACTGTTATGAAGACTTTATCAATGAAGAGTGATTTGTGAGTGAGAATATGGATCCTTACCATTCAGCCATGCCACACAGGGGTTATGAATCTTAAACTCTTCACTCTCGAGGTCCTCCATCGTGAGATGGGAGCGAAGTAACAAGTGAGACTCATCTTTAAAAGCAAAGAGACAGCGATAACTAGCACATCGAAAACTCTCCTTTGTTTACAGAAATGCAAAGTCTGAGGCTTTTCGCAACTTGGCCTACATTCCTGCTTCATCTAGGATTCATATTTTGCATTCTCAAAGTTACTGTTATTAGTTTGCAACACTCAGTGGAATATTTCTTATAATGTAAGGATGAGGGGGAAAAAATACCACTGCGAGCTTGCCTAAAATTATCAGTAGTAAAACAGACATCTCAGTTCTTTAAAGGGACTCAGTATGGCATCAAGCACAGTACAGCTACAGGAGCATTGGTGCATTTAATATTTGTACGTGTCATTACCATATTATGAGCACAGGGCAGATGTCTCATTACCACATAAGTCTCAGTTATGGAGCCATGTTGCTATTTAAATTTAATAATAATTCTCCTCTCTTGAAGAAGAACATTAAGAGTTTCATGAGACTCCAGAGCTGTCCACGCAAACTGTCAGTAGCCCGAAGAAACCACCTCACTCAGTCATTGAATTCAGTATCTGAGTGTGTGAACTAATCTATTATTAACCATCACAAAGTCTGACTTTTAAATCATAGCACGGTGCTTTAAGGGATATTTTGGCATTTGAGTCAACTCATTTTATGATTTCCCATTAAACATTTTCCACGTTGTTAAATACCTACCACTACTAAAATGCAATTTACAACAACGCCCTTTTCCTTTTTTTGGACTCCTTGGATCTGAATTTATATTCACTGAGCAGCCTTGGGGGAACCGCTAACCTGGCCCGACAATAACAATCTACCAGCAGCTCTAATTAACAGAATATATCCTGTTTGTTTAATCTTTACTGAATCTAAAATGTGAACCCAAGAAGTCACTTTTGTAGGTTTTTATGATCGCTCTAGTGTGGCAGGGAGGAGTAGCTTCCTGGATTCGTCCTTGGTTGCCTGGCAACTGCTCAGGGCCAAGAAATTGTCACCTAGATTAAAATCCCATAAACGGTTGTATTTACACTGTGTTTTTTTTGTCAGGATTAAACAAACAGGAGAGACAGCGTTAATTAGTGAGCTTTAGAGGTGCTGGTAGGAGGATGCTGTTACTTCTGGAAAGAAGGGAGCTGGTTTCCTCTGTTTCCAGTCTTTATGCAACTAAGCTAAGCTGCCTGGCTGCTGGCCTCATATATTCCCTGCCCTACTATAGACTTATGAGGAGTGTATGCAATCAGCACTGCATTAGAGGTTCTTCAGTGCTCCTTAAAACATCTCCTCTCTGCTATGATACTTTTAGTTTCCCCAACATCTTTACAACTATTTTAACCTTTTTCTTTGTCCACATTCTTACCAGGTGTGAGGAGGATGACGGAGAGAATGACCAGAGACATAACAGCCAGGATCACCACCATGGCGATCCCTATGCCCTTCCAGTTCCTCGGAGGACCATCTGTACTGCCCAGGTCCTTATGTTGAAGAGTACACAAACACACAAACACTGTGATGAATGCGAGAACAGCTGAGGAGGAGGACATTAGTGCTGCTTCATTTCCACAGTCTCACAGAAATTTCTCCCCGACAGGCATATCAGCACAGTTAGTCTCAGGGGGCTGAGACCAGCCTTCGGCGTTGTAGGGCTCTCACTGAATTACACCAATTTTCCATATGAGAACAGCACAAAATTGCTGCATATGAGAGATATGTCTTTAATTGCGGCACCAATTTTAGCCACGCCATAATTTTTTTTTCATCTCTGCTTCATTTCACCTGTTACATGACTCTGGGCCATGTGGTACAGCTAAAACAGAGGGGGATGAGTTAAAGAGTTGTTGAGAAATGTGTTGTTCTTGTGTGCATTTACAGAAAAAAAGCTATCTCATACTTCACCTCCAAAGAGCTGCTTTGTGTGTCGGGATTTAAACAATAGCACTGGATGAAGTTGTTAAAAAAGGCAATAAAAAGAAGAAGAAGATAATATGATGAGCAACAAACAACAAGCAATTACCAAGAGAAAAAAATTTCAAACTTTAGATTCTAGTCCTTGTGTACTCTCCAAATGCAATCAGGGGGAACTGATAGAATGAGCCTGCATCAGTATCAGTCACAATTAAACACAATTGTGTGTCATTCCCAGGCTGTGCCCTGCTCATAATGAGTTGCTGGCACTGCTGGAGCCACACGCCTGCTGGAGTGTGAAAGTTCAGTCACAAAGCAGCCATAAAACTCAAGCTTCATTATTTCTGTTCACCCCTTTGACTTGGCCCTCAAAACCTTGCTGGTCCTGATCACTTTCCTCCAAGCCGTCAAGAGGAGGGCAGCGGAAGAAGGGCATATGGGGTGCACTGGTCAACAGATTGCCGCTCTTCCGTGCTCCCTGCATGACACCAGATGCCCCAGTTCTGTGCCATACTTTCCTTGACATCAGCCTTTAATACCTTAGCACTTTCTCTCCCCCACACATGTGCCCTTACCTTTCTTCACTGTCTGATTTAAAGCCCTCGATACTTCGTCTATTAAAGTGCTGAATGTACTTACATAACTGGAGTTAAAATGTCTGGAAAAACTCATTTCCATGTGTGTTTCTTTATGGGTCCAACTGCATCGAAATTTTAGTTTTGAGACACATTTTTTACCACTTTCTAAAACATTAGATGTTTTCACACTCAGGGCCTGCCAGCACAAAACTCCTGCCAAGGTCTCATCTTTAATAGATCTGCTTGGCTGCAGTATCGTAACATGTTCAAAATTAAAACCAGTTACACCTGCGGGGACAACTTGTAAGCGATGTTTGAACTTTCTGTGCAGGCCAGAGCTAGGAGATTGATGTCGAAGGCTGTGTATCTCCTGGCTGGTCTAACGCTGTTTTATCGCATTCTCCTGCCCTCTTGGTTAACATTTGCTCAGGGAATCCCCAGTCTGCTTCTATTAGATAAAAAACTTATAGTATGTGAAGACTTTGGTAGAGTACAGTTACTGCATCATATTGCACAGTTAGCACTTTTGGTTAAAAGTTTGAAAAACTGCTATAAAAAAAATTGAAGGTCCATAACAAAACAGTGGATATGCTGTAAAATGCAGTCATTATTAAGCATAAAATAAAACTGCATTGTTATTTCAGTCAAAACAGGCATTTTCAACTAAAGTCTTCACTTAACTGATACCACTACACTGTGTTTTCATTTGCACGTCCTTTCTCTCTTTATATGAGCAATATGAGACCTGGAACATCTGCCTAATGAGATGCACAGCTCTTATTATTCTCCTGAGCACAGACATTAAGCTATACTTCCAATTAAGGTCGCGCCGTTGTTAAGACAGACAGGGAGAATCCCAGATTTTAGTATATAAGGAGTTTTGTCACACTTATAAATGAGGTACAGAGCAGACAGACTGAGCAGAATCCCCAGAGTGAACATTGGCGAAGCTGCTAGTGCCTACTGGCTGCTGGTCACAAAGCATGTGGGAACCTAATGCAGCACAAACTGCTGTCACAGTCGAACAGATGACAAGCTGTATGACAGACCAGGTTTATCTCAGTCAGCACCCTGACGGACAAGCAAAAATATCTCCATGTGGGTTTTCTGCTGAGCCAAACCACAACTGAATCACACATAGACCGTCTTTTTATTCAGCCTGCGTGATCCCACACGAGCTGGAGTGGAATCCGGGATGTGGTGTCAGTCAAACACCAGAGGGTGCAAGATTGCAAATCAAAGGCAATACCTCTGTGGATAACTCATCCTGAAGGCATCCCCGTGAGAGGATTTTTGGCGAACCACGCAGAACTGAATTAGAAGAGAGAGAGAGAGGTCTTACATTTGCCAGCAGAGCCACAGGCTTTTCATTCAGCCAAATCATAGAATCAATAATGTGTACAAGGTCCAAGGGGAAACAATTAACAGTGGGAATACAGCCACTGAGAAAACTTTTAGATAGACACTCTTCGTTAAACACTGTTTCCAGCAATATATGACAGCTCCTAGTGGAAGAACCTCACAAAAACTAAGCCTGTTTTGTGCCTTCTACCATTTTGGCTTAGAAATTACACTAAATAGAAGCAATTGTTTATTTACCTGCACATAAACAGACTCAAACAAACTGGCCCCCTTTCCTCAATGAAGTGCACACAAAATCAGACAATTTGAACTGTATTGATTGAGTTTGCACACTACAAAAGCAAGTCACGCCAAACACAATTACTCAGTCTGCACAGCCATGCACCACAACTGGGTTGCGCAGAATCCAGGCGGCGCTCAGAATTCATAAATTAGGCTCAGGAGACCTCCTTAACTCCATCTTCTGTGTCTTTGAGGCATCCAACAATAAATCACATGCAGGGGAATGAGGAAACCAATGCAGGCTGTTCAGGGATTCTGCTTGTAGATTTGCATACCTCCGGGCACCCACCCCACTCCACCCCATCCCTTAATACTGGCCAGTAATGTTTATTGCACACAAAACATTGGAGAAGGCATCAACGAAATAACTACCAACATATAAAAGGGAGAGATGTATTGGCAGCCACATACAGCCCTTGATATAAACAAAAGCTTCCTGATTTTAATGATTCACAATAACAGGTTGCAAGGGACATCTGCAGATAACCCACATATGCATAATCTTGTCAATATCTCCCCTTCCCTTCATTAAAAATGAAGGTCATCATTAGAGCAGACTGCTAACTTTAGCATAGTTTGAATAAATGGTAACCAAACTGCTGTAGTAATGAGATCAATACTGATTCGTATCTAAGGCTGTCTTTCATGAACTTCAGTGCTCCCACTCACTGCACCAGAATTATGATTTTTAGTTTCTTATCCCCCCCCCCAAAAAAACAAAAAAAAAAAAACCCAAAACAGTAGGTGGTAGGACACCATATGGAACTAACAGGGCAGTTCTTTTTGCCCTCGAGGCTATTACCAGACAATGCAGCAAAAGCCTTAGTGAAATGAAAGGCTGCTTTAGCCTCTACTGCTGCAAGGCTGCCCTATCTTCTTTTCATGCTCCCCATCACACGCACGAAAATTACTGTACAAAAGGTTGCTGTACAAGGGAGCTTTTCCTCAGCGTGTCCAGCCACTCAAAGTGGCCAAGCTCCTGCCTTAGGAAATAAGCAGCATCAGTAAAAACACATGTGGGAGAGCTACGGGTGAGATATAGAGTTACAGTACACAAAAAAACCCCGAACATGCCATTTTTTTTTAGCAAGCTCTAAAGGGATACCAGCAAATGATATACACGTAATAGGTTCAGTGTAAGAGCTCACAGTGTCATGCTGGCACTTAACCAGCGTTAAGGATAAAAAATATTGCTGTCACTGCTAGTTTTATTCCTTAATGGCAGGGATTTACTGAACCACAAACAAAGCGCTATGTTTTTCTGACACAAATATGCTTTATTTTGTTGATGATTGTCACATTAAGTGGAATCCACAATCCACTTTGTACATTCTCTATCTAATATTTTGACACACCAACACACGACACAAGTCATTTTCACTTTTTTCTTTTCTGATCCAAAGGCCAAGAGACAGATGGTGCCTCGTGAGGCTGTAGATTGCAGTCTTGTAATACTAGGCTTTATAGTGTCAATAGTATTTGAACTTCGTTGACTTGAGACAGGTGAGAGTCTATAACCCAGTGAGGCACCAACAAACCCTCTTATTGAAAATGAACAAATATTATTGTCTCATTAATTGCTTCGCATATTGATTGGAGACTGCACTGAGATGCTGTGTCACTTGCAGCTAATGGAATATCTATTAGCCTCACAGCCGTTTGTGGCCCTCTGAAAGAGACAAAAGTGCAGAAGGATTATAATAAAAGATTCTTTTAGACTATGATTTCATTAATACTTCCTCTCATCAGCCTGTAAGTAAAAGACTTAAATATTAGTGTGTCACTTAATGCCAGACATCTCCGTGATCTGTATCACAAATAGGCTACGTACTAATTAGATATCATTGAACTACTCAATCTAGTCTCTTGAACACTTTCACCTTCAGGGCAGCCCTGTTCTAATGACCACTTGATTGAAACCCTTTCCCAAGAAGAGTGACAGTTTGACCTGTTCATTATTTGACTTGCCAAGATTTGAAAATGGACTCTGCTGAAGAGAAACAAAAAGCAGTCAATTAAAATTCCTGAATAATTCAAGATTTATTTTTTAATTTAAGGGTTAAAATCAAAGTTTACAACTGATGCCACCAAACGTGCGAGTATTTTCAATTTTACATTAAACCATTTATAATGTGACCACACTTACGAACCATCGGTGGATGAAAGACAGAAATGAATCTTGCTTGCAGATCACATCCTGTGCAATAACATTTCATGTAAATGCATATCAGTGAGCTCACAAGTTGTTTAGAGGCAAAACTGTCTACTCATGAAAATACATGAATGTTACATTTGAATAGGGAATCTGTATGGAATCAGAATTACAGATATTATGGAGTATGTGCCATAACTAGCAAGGATTTAAAGTGTAAAAAGAAGATATTGGCTCATAATCTTTGCTCATTGACAACACATCTATGCAGCAGAGGGCTGATCAATCATACAGCGCAGCCTGCCTCTTTATCACTGTGCAGGTCCACGCTGGAGGGGACAGTCTCTTAGAACAAATTCTCACGTCTGACTGTTGGAGGAATGGGCATTGTTTCTGGTGCGGATATTTTGCTGAAAAAGTCTGCATGGGACAGAAAGACAATGTAGGAGTGACAAAGACCGGACGTTAGCCCAGCCTGCACCGCAGTGCACAGAGTCAAGCCTGTCCAGGTGATGGATATTAACGAAGAAAAGTGTGAACGGGCGAAAAGGCAAAAACACCAATTCCTCACTGCACATCACAAAACACCCCCTTCTCTCACACACATACACGTGCTCTGAATCTAAAAAGAAAGAAAATAGAAAAAAAAGTGCGGACAAAACAAAAGAAAATGCACACATACCAGCTCCGTGGTCATATTTTGTTGAGTTGTTGCAATCATTGTTATCCGCTGCAAGCTCTGCTCTGCCTCTGTAGCCTCAAAACTCGCCGAGCTGCTGCACTGTTGTCTTGCGGAGCCTTTTCTGTATCCTTTGCTTCTTGCAAGTTTGTCCTCGGTGGGCTGGTGGTCCCCCTCCCCACACTCAACCAACCCACTCCCTCTAAACGTCTCTCTCCGCCTCAGTTTCTCTCTGGTTGGGTGCCTTTCGTTCATTCACATCTGCTTTTAGGCTATTAATCATGATAAAATATTGTTGGGCATGTAAATACAACCGTAGGCGACTCCAGCTGTTCAGTTTTTCCAGTCCCCCTTTAAAATGCGTAATTATAAGACAATAAAACATGTTGGAGGTGATATAAGCCAGATTAACGTAAAAGCACAGGTAAAGGTTAGTGTCATAATTTAATAGCGTTACTATTGCCTCTATAAGTAAATTAAAGCGCAGTGAACGCCTATTTTAATATAAGGAGAACCACAATAGGCAAGGACCTTTCTATAGACACATTTAGCCCATCTGTCATGACTTGACTAGCTCATACACAATTATGAATATAATATGGCCAGATAATAATAATATTGCTTTAAAATTATGATTGGAAAAGTTAAGGATGTGTGTTTTAGGGGGTCGGTGTCAAATACTTTGCCACGCAACGTCCTTCTGAAGTTTGTGTTAACAGAACACATTTAATATGGAAAAAGTGAAACTATTTGCACTCCTGTTGAATAGAAAAATACCCATATTATAAGGTAAAAATAGTTATTTTTATAGGTTTATTAAATTATTTTTTTCAATAATAAATTATGCATAAAAATTAATAAACACCGTCTAAGTGAAAGCCCTTTGGGACGTTATGCTCTAAAAACATTAAAATATCTATTTAATTTTAAGCAAAGCAATAATCAAAAATTGACACGGAAGAGTTTGATATACAGTGTAAAATTCTTAGCTGCCCTGCTGTGATCCTGGTTGTGCAGAAGGGTTCGTCCTGTTAAAAGGGAGTTGTTTTTTTTCTTTAAAGTGCTTGCACATATTGGGCTGCCTGATTTGGGGGATTTTCTCCAGAAAGCTATAGGGTCTTTACTTTACGGTATAAAGCGCCTTGAGGCGACTGTTGTCGCGAACTGGTGCTATATTAAAAACAAAACAAAACTTGAATTGAATTATGACCTCTGTTGGACACAAACAGGTTAAGGATGGTAATTTTAGTTTTTGGTGTATCCGTGGCCCTGCAGATTCTGGCCATATTACTTGCTAGCATGAGCAGTATATGTTTTATAGAGTGTCTGTGTTTTGACAGCCGCATCATAACGGCATTAACAGTCCAAACTCGGAAGTCGTTATTTTTCCACTTACGTGCTCTTGGGAAAAAACACTGGTCTCTATTTTGAAAGATATGACCGGAAGTATTACTTTTTATTCTCATTTCTTCTTTGTTCTAAATTTGTTTGCTTATTTGTTTGCTAAATATTAAATGTATTATCATTAGGGTTAACACTGGATCTATAAACAGTTCTACCCATTCTGGCGCAAATCTACTCGCTTACCTGTGAAGCGACTGGCCGTTACGGGGGTTTTATTTTGAAAATACAAACACGGAAGTTGCATCTTTTTTTGCGTTCACACCCGGGCCGTCTTCGTCTCTCATTGGGTAGCGGTGAAATTTGAAATGCAACCCGCTCAGTGTGGCTGTAGCTGCCGAAGGATGTGGACAAAGGTTCGAAAAGCTAACAGCTAAAAAAAAAGGAAACGGAAAAAGAGCAGGGTGGTGGCTAAATATCACCGAAAGGCTTTTTTGTACAACGCCTCTCCAGGTATGTAGGTAACTGTTGCTTTCTGAAGTTTGCAAATGGAGGAGATACACCACCTAAACTTAGACCCATCGTAATCGCCATGTTGTTTATGCAGTGTGCGGTTAATAGAGCGTTTAGTGTACCTAAGTCTTTCCTGGCGTCAGAAGAAAAGCAAAATAAGCCAGCGTGTTCAACATAACGGCAAACACATATTTGCGTGAGCATACCAATACAGCAAGTTATCTGTTTTGGTTAAAATATTTGCAAAAATGAAAGGCAGCTAGCAAATCTAGATAATCCACGGTATTCTGTGTGGTTGAACTTTAAAATGTATTTCTTATCAGAGGGCCTTAAATTGTAAGACACCATGGAGACTGCGGTGCTGAACCTCCAGAGCTTATATGAAAGGATGAGGTCGCAAGTTGACCTTCTCAGTGAGAACATTGAACCCAGTGAGTATATCATGGCTACAGGTTCTGTTGTCTTTACCTTCTATTAATTCACACAGGCACTTCAGGCCCCTATAGACTATACTAATGCTTCCATTTCCCCCCCTAGACTTTATTCAGATGGCACAAAACTTTGATGACTGCCGTCGCAAATGGCTAAAGACTGAGCATGAACTGGGTTCATGCAAAGAGATGCTGAGAAAAACGGAGACTGAGAGGGGAGCCTTGGAGGTCAAACTGAAGCATGCCCGCAACCAGGTAGACGTGGAGATACGGCGCAGACAAAAGGCTGAGGCTGACTGTGAGACATTGGTAGGAAGGATGACTGGACCCTCATTGCCAACCCTTCTTTGTTGTTGGTGTCAATTTAGGCTACAGTGTGATTTCAATTGACTAATTTTTGTGTCGTGCTTGGATTTCTATGATACAGGACCGTCAAATTCAGTTGATCCGGGACCTCTTGACCTGTGAGGGATCCAGTAACAGCATCCAGTTGAGTGCAGAACAGCGCTCAGCTCTGGCTTTCCTGAACACAAACTGTCAGGCAGCAACCAACCTTAATACCAGCCGAAGGTAAGTAACTCAAGATGTTTTATGTTAAATTCAAGCTGTTTAATGTAAAGCTCTTATTTCTGATCACTGATTGTTTGATTTTAAGGTACTTTCTCTTACACATGGGTACATCTAAACATTTCAGCATTTTTACTGCATTACTACTTAGAGTTTTGAATCAGCCATTAAGTTAGGTGGGACACATGTGAGTAAAAGAACAGCATTAGCTGATCTAATGCATATTTTCTGTTGCTCTTGATAGACTGATGACAATAGATGAATCAGGCTCCATCTTGTCAGATATCAGCTATGACAAAACGGATGACTCTCTTGTAAGTATTTCTCTTTTACATGTTAGAACTTGTATGTATGAAAAAAACCCTTTAATTTTGAAACCTTTTTTTTTTTTTTTACTTTATTTTTATCACTTTGTTTCAAAGGAGCAGACATAACAGAGCAAAATAAAACGGGTCACCAGGGGTAGGTAATACAATAAAGCACACAGTAACTGTGTGCTTTATTGTATTACTGCTTTACTGTGCTATTTTATTGTTTTTTGAACGTTATTTTTATCATTGCGTTTCAAAGAAGCAAACAGATTTCACAAGACAGAGCAGATCAAAACAGGTCACCAGGGGTAATACATGAAGCACACAGTAGCTAGTTAAGTACATGATAGCGATTGTTTTTTGAATTAATCCCAGGGGTCTACCCACGCACCTGTGGAAAATCAACAAAAGAAAATGAATGGAAGTCCAGACTAGTCCATCAAGTCCTTCCAGACCCCAGATGAAGCCAAATGTTCACGCATAAAAAAATCGATTATGAACAGTGCACAATGTTCAAAACTATGGTTACCACAGGAAGAATTGTCTAATATGATATAGTTATTATATAATTATCAGTCCATCTTCTCCTTATCTAAAACTGCTCTTCATATATAACAGCCATTTTAATCAATACTTCTGAAATGTATCTCTACAAACTCTTTTCATTCCTTTTCCATTTCATACATTTCTTTTACAAGGCCAGCCACATTCTCAAATTTAGTGTCTTCAATTTGTGATACTATCTCTGAGCAGTAAGATTGGACTGCTGGACATTTCCAAAATATATGATAGTGGTCAGCCAATTTATAATTACATTGTCAAATCCATGAAAATTCTCTCCACTGGCTACAACTGGAGGCGCTGACATTTATTTCACATATATTTTAGCAATCCTCATTTGTTGGTGTTATATTTGCTTCCTTCTCCCATTTAACTTTGACATATAAGGTGAAGTGTTTCCTGAGAAATTGCATACACTAATACATTGTAGATACCAGATTGTTGTGGATGTTGTCCCTGTAGGTATCAATGAAAATAACTGAAATCTGTTAATGACATGCTCGATCTTGACAGGATTGGGATTCCTCAACTGTGAGGACAGTGCGACTCAAGAAACGAGAAAAAAGGGTGTGTTACTTCTGCTCTTTCAAATTTGAGAAGTGATGACATTGTTTTATATGTAATGGAAATGAGAGTGTTAAAGTTCTGTTTTGATTTTAGCGCTCCTCGAGAAATCATATTGATGGTCCTCCAGTTGCCTCCAAAAGGTCTCGATCAACAGGAAAAACTTCAGAGATGGTAGGTTATTTATTTAGCTCTGGGTATTGCTTTCATATATCATACATGATCTTAATCATTCATCGTTTTTGTTAGCTTTGGCAACCAAATGCTGATGGCAGATTGCAGCCAAGTCTTGCAGCTCATTGTTGTGCCCTTATGTAGTTTGGCTGTATTTGGTTATTCTGACTGTTCTTATGTATTGTGACAGGGAAATGAGGCCATTGTGACAAAGACCACAGTGACTGTTCCTGCAAATGGAGGATCTGTTGAGGCGGTTTCTACCATTGAGACTGTTCCATACTGGACCCGCAGCAGGAGAAAGACTGGTAAGATGTCTGTTATGAGGTAGTATATAGCTAAAATATCTGTGGACCTTAAACGCTGCTTTTATATGTGGCTTATCTATGCTGGAGTTATATTCCAGCCTGCTCAAATGATTGTGCTTAGTTTCATCCAGCTAACTTTGTTCTTCAGTAAGTAAAATCATCTACTCGGCTAACAAGATAACAACATGGGGCTCTGTTGGGTTTTAGCAAAAGTAATAACACATAATTTAATGGAAAAACAATGTTGGATGTGTTGAAAAAAACTTCATTATGCAGTAGGAGTGATTCAGAACTGCATGATGAAGGTTTGTGCTATTTTACAAGCAGGTATTTATTTTCTATCTTTCCTGTTCAGCTGCTATGGAATGGGACTCTGAATCTGTCAAGTCTGAGGATGTCTTCAAGCACCCTGCCAACCCTGAGGGAGAGATGAAAGCTGCGCCTAGTACTCCACAAAGCAATGGAGGCGTTCGCCTTCATGAGTTCGTCTCCAAAACTGTAAGAATGACATTAATGCGAAAGAACAGCACTGACTGAATGTGACTAGAAAAGCACATTTTCCTTTCGGATCAAAGGAGGGTTCTCTTTATCTCCAAATTAAATATGTTTTGCCATTATACAGCAATAGCTGAAAAACTAAAAGGGATATTTACTTATATATTTTAAGAATTGAATATGTTAAATTATTATTATTTTTTATTGACTTAATTTAGTGTCGCTATAGCAAGGGTGCACAATTAATTTCCCCAAGGGGCCACATGAGAGACTGGGGCTATTGTGGGGACCTGCACTAACATGCTTATGAAGAGATAAAATTAATATTGAGCAGAACTGAGTTCAGCTTATTGGTGCCCCCCTCAACAATAGTCCCAGTTTCTCTTGCGACCCCTTAGGAAATAAATTACCCAGCCCTGTGCTTCAAAAAAAATGTTGGCATCCATATTGACAATGTTGTTTGCTCATTTGTATCCCTATTTATGCAGGCCATTAAACAAAGTGTCTCTGCTTCTTTAGCTGCATATATATGGTAGATAACTTCACAGTCTCCTGTGGAATGTCTTTATAGGTCATTAAGCCTGAATCCTGTGTGCCCTGCGGAAAGAGGATCAAGTTTGGCAAGATTTCACTGAAGTGCAGGGACTGCAGGGTGGTCTCGCACCCCGAGTGTCGTGAGCGCTGCCCTCTACCATGCATCCCCAACCTAGGTGGCACACCAGTCAAAATTGGGGAGGTATGTAATAAAATTTTTGCTCTTCATGTGCAGGTGGATCCACTGAAATTTAATCACAGTTCTGGCTGCTTAACCCATATCCTGTCTTTGTTTTTTTTCCAGGGTGTTCTCACGGACTACGTCCCAGACACATCACCCATGATCCCTCCCATTGTGGTCCACTGTATCAGTGAGATCGAGCAAAGGGGACTGCATGAGGTGAGTGCTATTTCACTGTCCTAATATTATGCAGAAATGTGAAGAACAGTAAAGCCTCAAGCCCCAGTAGTTATTTTTAATGTCTTCCCCTTAAGCTGAGACAGAGCTGTAACTAAGATTTTACAATCTGTTACTGGGAGCTTAAATTCGTAATTGGGCTATGGAAAGTCTCCAGATCTGCTGATTGCTGTTTGACTTTGCTGCCATCTCTTCTTTCTGGGTTGTTTATTTAGTACTTGTCTTATTTGCCTTTTTTGTGCATAATTATCAATTTCATGTGAAAATTGTTGACTTTTCCTACCCAAGTCACTTGTGCCTTTTCTGTTTTTATTAGATATCCTTTATCTTAACAAGATGAGTGGTGGACTCATCAAACTCTTATTTGCACAAATTTTGCTAAAATTAATGTGCAAATGGAGCTAAAGTCTGACTGACTGACAGATCTGCTGATACAAGCTGATTAAGCTGTTTTGTTATTGTTCTAATTTAAATGCATTATTATTATTATTATTATTATTATTATTATTATTGCTTGTAGCTACTCTGATGTGCGATTTCATGTGCTATTCTTTGATTATCAGTAAATATTTAGTTGAACCATTTCTATGAAAGGGTGAAAGAGGAAGGCAGAAAATTAAGGAAATCAGAGCTAGCAAATGTCCTGTGGATGTTGGATTTTTTTTTATTCACATAGTACTAAATCACAGCAATAACAGAGTTAAGACACTTTATATTGAAAGATAAAGACCCTACAATAATAGAGAGAAATCCCCAACAATTGGACATTGCCTTATAAATAAGCACTTGGCAACAGTGGGAATGAAAAACTCCCTGAAAGGCTTTTCCTCCCAGCCCTAGGAACCATAACTAAGCCTACAGTATAAGAGTGAAGTGCTCTATTTGGCTTATATGGTACTATGAGGTGTCTAAGATAAGATGGGGCCTTATTTTTCAAGACCTCTTGTTTCTGGATTTTAGTACCTTGCTGCAGAGGTGCCCTTTCATATCAAACAGTACATTACAGATAACAGCTACAGTAATTTTCCCTAGAAACAATATCAGCATAATTCAGATAAAAAATGTTTTTCCCCTTACTCAGGCTGGACTGTACCGTCTTTCTGGTGCTGAGCGCACTGTGAAGGAGCTGAAGGAAAAGTTTCTCCGTAGCAAAACTGTTCCCGTGCTCAGTAAGGTGGATGATATCCATGCCGTCACTGGCCTCCTAAAGGACTTTTTGAGGAACCTCAAGGAGCCTCTTCTCACCTTCCGCCTCAACCGTTCCTTCATGGACGCAGCTGGTAAGCGTGTGTTTACTAGTCTAGGGTTTTGGCACAAAGCAATGTCTACTTGAAATAACTGCAGTGTTGAAAGTTAAGCAATTTATCCAACACATGATTAAATACAGGTTTCATAAGTGCTTTTGTTTTACATTTGTGATTTGTTTTGATGAGTGATGGAAACCTCTGGTGGGAATTTGCCTGGAACAAAAACAAAAGATTGATCTCTAAGTCTTTTAGCCTTTTTAGTGTTTGTTTTCTACTGTAGTCAGATGCATTTTCCTTCTAGCTGCTAATAAATCCACAGAAGTCACAACACCCTATTTCTTGGTCTGTACTGAAAAAATTTGTTTTCCTTGTTTTCCCACAGAGATTTCAGATGACGACAACAGCATAGCTCTGATGTACCAAACCATTGGTGACCTGCCACAGCCCAACAGAGACACGCTGGCTTTCGTAATCCTTCACCTTCAGAGGTTTGCACCTACTCTTCTCTCACCACATAACTGATATACATCATGTAAAAAAAGAAAGTTTATTCTCTAAAAAGAACATAGCAGCGCAGTTTTGGTTTGCGAAGTTGCATCTTAACATCATCTGTCTTTACGGCAGATGAGACCAAAGTTTTTGGCCATAATGCACAGCATCACATTTGGTGAAACCCAAACAGCACAAATTATGTCAGCACAAATACATCATGAAGCACTGTGGGGCAAGTCTGATGATTTAGACTCGTTTTGGGCCCCTTGCCAGCATGGAGTGGACCTCTCTATACCAAAGTTATTCCAGAGTCAAATGTTATGCATTCTGCCCCACAGCTAAAGCTTGGGCCAAATTGATTAATACAACAAAAAAATCTAAAACTGAATGGCTGAAAAAGAAGAATCAAGGTGTTGCAATGTGCCAGTCAAAGTCCAGATTTTAACCGAAATGGTGTGGCATGACGTTGAGAGCTGCAGATAAATGAATGCCCCACAAACCTGAATGAACTGAAGCAGCACCGTAAGAAGTTGGCCAGAATTCCTCCACAACATTGTGAGAGCCTGATAAAAGTTATTACTTCTAAGTTATTGCTGCTAAAAGTGGTTCTACAAGATATTGAATCATGGAGTATACTTAGTATTTCACAGGCTTTCAGAGTCCTGTGGTAAATTTCTTTTTCAAGCGACTGTATTTGTGCTTTGGTAGATATATTTTAACTCTAGTCTCTTTGTACCTCACCTTTATGGAATATCGATATGCATTCTCTAATTGTAATTGGGTCGAGCTACGTCTAGGAAAAAAAGTGCAGAATTGCATAAACAACCTGATATTGAACTTTTTACTTTATATTTATTTCTGCTGTTAAACTTAAAATGAACTTTTTTAAGGATGCTTTTCTTTTTACTTTTTATTATATTTATTCAAAAACATGGTGGATGCTCATTTTTAAAATGTCCAAAATTTCAAATCAGCACATGTACTATGAGCCAAAAGCGCTGTTTGAGTTTTCTAAACTAAGTCAAAAGGCTTAAAGGCAGAGAGGGGCTGCTCCAAGGACTGTATACGATAAATGATTATTTTAAGTGGTGAATGATGCAAAACAACTTTCTGCAGGCACCAAATTAACATTTTGGAGCTGAACAAGGGCATTATAGGCCCTCTTTAAAATATCAGTGTAATCTCTCAGGATTTATTTTCATATATATTTCATATTTCGTTGATTATACATCAGCTGGTCAGTACTGAATCTAATCAATTCTTTCAGAGTTGCTGACAGTTTGGACACCAAGATGGACATCAGTAACCTGTCCCGAGTTTTTGGTCCAACAATTGTGGGACACGCAGTTCCCAATCCTGACCCTATGACAATCCTACAGGATACCAAACGACAGCCTAAGGTAAGCTTGGAAGATGAGACACAGCTTTTGCATACCTGTCCTAGTGTGCACTTGTTGAGCGCCTACTGCAAAAATAAACTAAAGAAGAGCAACTGATGCCTCTCTTTAAGGTGTAGTTGCACACACTTTACAACTGCACAGTTTCCTTTGCCTTAAACTGAAGCAATCTGAAATGCTGAGAACAGCTCTTCATCAAAAAGCTTCCCAGCTCTGCTGCGTCTTTTTCAATTACTCTTGGATTATTTATAACTGATTCTCTGACAAAAGTGACCATAATAAACCAAGTCCGTGGCAAACACAGTTGGCTCATTTTAATGTGTTCGCTGCAGGCATCAACAAAACGTGTAATTTGCCCAGGGGTAGCCAGACTTCTTGCAGCTGTGCCCTTCATTACACTTCTTGTGGTTACAGTCTCCTTCCACATTTGCTGGTTGAATACTTTTAATGTGAAATACCAAGTTGGTGAAAGCACAAATTTATCTCAATGACACAAAATGACACCCAGTTTTCCTGTGAATCCCTGTGAGCTGTTATTATATAGAGATGTACCTCTACAATGTAAAGATTGTTTAATAGTTAGTGCTGGAAAAGAATGCATAAATAATTTTTAAGATGTCTTAAATCTCACAGATTATAAATGCATTATACTTTCACTAGAATTTGCAGCAAAAGCTGCCATGTCTTAAACATTTACTTCTAATATTTATAACATATTAAAGTGTTTTGTTTTTGTTTTGTTTTTTAAATCTAATTCTGATGCATTTTGCTATTTATCAGGATGACAGTGTCTGGTAACAGATTTATATAAATTATGTGGAATGGCTTAATCTAGGAGACTGAGCACACACACAACAGCTGGAGGCCACCAAAAATCTCCTTACAGTGTAATATTGCGCAGAAGAAGAGCATAACACCATTATTTTTTTTTCAATTTTTTTCTTTTTTTAGTAATTCCCCTCGATCTTGCTTAAGGCAAGCCTAACTAGCGTTGCACGGGCGGAAGTGGATTAGGCAATACTCTGAAATAACCCTGATCTTTTTCCATTTTTTACTAATCCCTTTCTGTTCAGGTTGTGGAGCGTCTGTTGGCTCTGCCGGTGGATTTCTGGGCCCAGTTTGTGATGGCAGCAGAAAACGAGCAGCCGAACTTGGAGCATTTGATCATCGAAAATGCAAACTGCTATGCCACCCCTGAGAGAGCTGGAGGTTCGTTAAAACTTTCTTTGTTGTTGCCGTATGAGTGTGGGCGCAGTCGTTTCAACAGCCTGACATTTCATAGGAGGCTGAGATTGTAAATGTTAACTGTTTGTGATATTTCAGTGAGCATACTGGGACCTCTGACCACTCCGGAGCACCAGCTCAATAAAACCCCCTCCTCCAGCTCTCTGTCTCAGCGCATGAAGTACTCTCTGACACCCAGGTAATCACATGAGCACAGTCCTCCCAGCCCTGCTGGCATTATAATCAATGATCTCATGATTAATTGAGAAGATAAAGCTACAAAGTGTTTTCTCTCCTAATTTACATAAATGCTGACTTCTTCTGACTTTCATATAACTTAATCTACTGTGTAATATCTCATTATCATTCATCAGCTCTGTTTTATTGACTATAGCTCCTAATTAATAATTCCATCATGGTTTTTTTATGTATGCTTTTTGTTGCAGATTTGGGTCAAAGAGCAAACCAGCAGTGGGATTTTCTCGCCAAGGAAAGTTCTTTTCTTCTCCGCTCCTCAAATAATAACAAAGCAGCTGCATTTAATCCTTTATTCTTACTGCAATAACAGCGACGAGTTTGTTTTATGAATAACATTTAATTGCGTCTATAAACACCTCCAATGTAGTCTTCCTCTGCATTCTTAAAAATTCTGTTTCTGAATGTTAGTTTTTATTGTTTTGTTTTGTTTTTTACATTCGTAAAATGGGAATTTTTCTTTATTTTATTTTTTTAAAACAACTAGTTTTTTCTGTCTGTGCACACTTTTGTCTTTAGGACTGTTGCTCCTAATAAATGTCCAGTGTGGCATTCTCATTTCAGATGACAACACATGAAAATGCACTGTCTATTCACTCTTAGATAAGTGTGCTCATAGATGAAAATATGTACTGTATATGAACAGTTTTATTGTGAC
This sequence comes from Pelmatolapia mariae, assembly GCF_036321145.2. Lineage (NCBI taxonomy): Eukaryota > Metazoa > Chordata > Actinopteri > Cichliformes > Cichlidae > Pelmatolapia > Pelmatolapia mariae. The sequence goes on along the minus strand of NC_086244.1, from coordinate 9,528,611 downwards.
CCGCTTCTAAATGTAATTGTTTCCCTTTAATAGTTTTTCAGCTCATGTGTCACTCAGAAGTTGAGAAACAGATTTTTTTTATTATTATTTTTTGGCAATTCATTCTAGGTTATAGTTGATTGTGTGGCTGATGTTTGTATTTCATTTGTTTTTATTTTAATTGGATTGTCTTCATCCCACAGTATTTTGTTAAGTGAATATAATTTAGAAGTGTGCATACCCTTTCCTTCTTGCTTAATAACAAACTGTAGTAATAAGAACTCAATGAAGACCGTTCAACCAGATCTACTTGGTTATCGTCTGCAAGCTTCACTAGGTGTGGATTGTTTTAGTAAATGTCAATGATCTCATTGTCATTGAAAGGCAACAAAGCTTTTACCAGGAGTTTTGGTCACTGGTTTGTGCTGCAGGCTGTAGCCTCTGCTGCACCAGACCCTTTGGTGTTTATTGATCTGTGTAATATTTGTACTGTGGGAGGTTGCTTATAAGCAGTCCTGCACAAAAGGCAATTACAGTGGGCTATTAGCCTGTCCAATTACTGGGGCATTATTTGATAAACTATAATCACGCAGTTTGAACAAATATACACTATCTGAATTTCATATAAAAATACATTTACAAAAATGTCTCCTGTCCTTTCTGTGAATGTTTTGTGTAGCGTCTTTACATTTTGAAAATTAATCAGTAAAGGAGGGTCCAATCCCATTTAGTCTACTTTAATATCATTATGTGGGATCATCCTGAAAGGAAGGCTAAAGCTGGTTGAGTAGGTGATCCATATTACCGAAAAGCCACTGGAGAGGCTTGTGCTTACATCGTTAGGATGATTAGGTGTACTAAGAGCCCATTTTTTATTATTATTTTTTTTTTAATTTTGTATTGTTGCAAGCAATAATATTGCTGATGTGAGGACTCCATATTTGGATTTTAAGTCTTAAGAGAAACATTGGGAAACCTCAAGAAAAATTCTAACTCCTGTAACTGATACCACCTCCTCTGATGACTGATGGTATTTCCACTTTGATGCCCATTAACATGTTTCACTCTTAATGCCAATAACACCTGAATATCTCAAAATTATTACCAGCACTCAAAGTAGAAACATTGAATGTAAAAACAGAGGTGACTCTATGCTCAACAAAAATGCATATATTCAGATATTGATCAAAGCCCCAACAAAATATTTAACATGACTTTTATGTAAATGGTGTATGTGAAAAATTTACATTTAAAAATTGCAGACACCAAAAGTAAATTACAAAAAACCTCACTCATTTTCAGTGATTTGAACGTGCGTAGCTTCTTTGTGAGAGGTAACTGCTGTTCAGTGTTCAAACATTATAAAAGTGACATCAAAATTTAGGGAGTGGCCACAGAAGGGGGGTATTTTTCACATAGTTCTGGAAGGCTGGGTCAGATCCCCACTTCCTCATGGCCTGCTTTTCTAAGATGGGGATACCGCTGACGTAACGTAGTAGGAACCAGACGAATAGAGGGGAGACCACACTGAGATACTGGGGACCCTGCATCGCTGAGGAGGCTGAGAGCCAGAGACCTGACCACTGCAGGATTTCTCCAAAGTAGTTAGGATGTCTACTGTAAGCCCAGAGTCCACTCTGGATGAACTTTCCCTGGAGGTGAGAAAGTAAATTGGACAGTACAGTTAAAACACTCGGTGAGTGAGACATTAATACAGTTTAGGGTTATCCTAACTTACAGCATTATCTGGGTCACGCTTGAAAACCCATTTCTGCTGGTCAGCAATAGCTTCTGTAGCAAAGCCAAGGCCCCAAATGGTCCAGCCAATGTAGTCCCTCGTTCCCAGAGGCACATTTCGCTTCTCACTGTTCAGCATGAGGGTGGGCAGGAGGGTCATAAATACCCACACAGCTGAAAGAATGGAGGAAAAAATGTATGATTTTCAAACAGCATAACCTTAATACTTCCATGAAATAAATGTAACTGTAACCAACAGCTCTTGCCTAGAATAAATACATATAAAGAGCCAGAAACTAGACAGTGATTTATTTGGGCAAAGTCTCCCTTCACTTGGGTGCAGTTGGTCAAGGACTCTGGTAACAAGAAAGAGGTGTTTACATTACTTCCAAGTACCTTGAACAGTCCAATACACAAAGAATGTCCCTGGGCTGTCTCTAACATTGTTAAACCTGCGATCATGACCGTCCTTCAAGATCCGCATGAAGAGGAATGTCCCCAGCCTGCAGAAAAAACATACTTAAAGTCTTTTCACATTAACCAAGCCATTATTCATTAACTTGAGTTACCTGGCTTTAAAGTCTCACATGCATTAGTTCCTCTGACCTCACCAATGACCCTCTAGGACTAAAATTACACAAAACTCTGATAAAAAAAAACATATAACCTGCTCATATCTCTGTTTAGTTTTCTAGCGTAGCAGAGCGGTCAAGAGGTGTTTGGCACTTGGCATCAATACTGACTGCCTTACCTGAGTCCCCATGCTGTTACCAACCCCGTCTGCACCTTCTGCCGGGTATGACTGGCCCCTCCCCAGATACGACTCAGGTGTGCAAGTAGTATAAATGTGCCAGAGCCTGGAAAATTGTAGAGAGAGACAGAGTTGCAGAGTGAGGGTGGTTTGAAAGTGGGCACGGCTGGTGGCTGTACTTGTTGCAGACTAAGGTGTGTCCGATAAATCTTTTACTCAGGATATACTGCAGACAATTGGTTCCAAAGTTCAAGGGTACAAATACACAGGAGAACAGCGCGGAGTTGGAAAACCAGAAGAAGACGAGTAAAAGAGAAGTGGAAAGGTGATTAATTTGGGATTTCTTTTTTCTAATTCAGTCACTGGCGTGGACAGGTAAGCAACGTCAGTCTATATCTGACAAATGTTTGAGAACTAACTTTAGGCAGACTATGTTCATTTCTATACTTCCTTATTGATTGTGAGCTTACGGTTTTTTAATAGATATCACAGACAGATTCAAAGTCACACCAGGCTGCAACTAACATTTATTTTTTAATAATTTGTACATCTTAGTTATTTTCTCAGTTAAAAAGTTTGTAATGTGTGGTATTGATAATAATATGGGCTACATGATGCTGTATTAACCTGCACAAAACCCAATAACATTCAGTTTTCTTTCAAATAAGATGAAAAAAAACCCCCTAAAATTAGGTAACTATATGTAGAAGTACAAAGTAAAAGCTATTCAATTATCAGAATAAGTGCAGTGAAATTAGCTGTAAACTGGCTTACTGACTCATTGGGTAATTCTGTCAGCTGTGGAGTGCAGTAACAAAATGCAAAAACAATTAAATATGACACTAATACCCCACTACAGCCATATGAAATACTGTTAAGCTTTCTCTAACTTTCTCTCTCTCTTTTAACCACTGCATGATTAAAACTAATTATAAATTGTTTAGTGGGGGCCCTTAAAAAGCGCCCTTTTTGATTCAACCCAGGATAGCTGTGCACGCCCCTGCTGACACATGCGCCTGTTAAGCCGAAGGAGGAGCTCCTTCCGCGCTGTTTCACAACAAAGCTGTTTTAGATAATGCAGGTTTTGTAATGATCAGTCTTTTTCAAGTGCAAAACACGCTTTTACAAATTAAATCAGTCTACACGGATCAGATATATCGACTGTTTCCCCTTTAGATGTATTTCGCTTTCAGTCGAGTTCGACCACTTTTTAGTTGCAGTTCACTGACAGACAAGCAAAGCTGCAAAAGCAGTCAGTACAGGGCCGTAAATTACTGTTTAGGAAACGGGTTTTCAGATTACCTGCCAAGTCATAAAACTTCTCGGTTTTGAAAGCCGCAGCCAAAGCCCAGCCAGCCCACTGGATGCCCAGGTCGGTGATGGCACATTTGGCCAGAACGCTCCCCATGATCATGTCCTGCAGCTCGGCGAGTAGCAAGGGAATCCGCGATTCTGTCATAAGACCACTCCTCCTACGCCAAAAGTAATAAAAACACTCCGGCTAGGCGAAAGTTCACACTGCTGGAAGTGGGTTGCCGCAGGGATCTCTGGGTATTGTCGTTCTAAGAGGTGATGTAAGCAAGTTCCATAAGCTGCTGTCCTATATGGAAGACTCCGAGTGCCAAACGAGTTAAGTGAATGCATTAATAAATAATTAATTACATTTGACATAATAAATTAGTTATATACAAGGTTAATTAGATATCAATTTAATTTATTTAAATCATTTCATAAGTTATTTATTTATTTCTGATTTCAATTAATAATGACGCAGTTATTATGAATTAAATGCATTTATTTAATTCATTTTGTCACTTGAGGCCTTCTATAATCCCCCAGTGGAATCAGGGGCGTTTCCAGGATTTTTTCAAAAGGCCCAGAAAAGTCAAGAGTCCTCAGAGAGCACAACTTCCCCCGAAGGGCAACACTAAACACTAAAACGTTGAGTTTTACAATACAATGATGTCAACTTGTGACGACGCAGGGTGTCAGACTGGAAAAATGCGAAGTGCGTTGTATTCTGTCCATGCCCTTTCATATTCAATACATTTCCTTGAAATTATTTTTCAAGGTCAACTTTGACCTTAAGTGCTAACAATGAAGGTCAAGGTAAAATACTAACCTAGGTACTTATATCACCAAGGCCTAGTATATTGTTGTGAAGTTTGAAGACATTTTAAAAGTTTTTATTCATTTTCACGTTGCTTGTGACCTTGACACAATTTTCACCAACATTAAATCAGCTTGAGCTGTTATTGGTATTTACTGTCACAAAGAATTTAAACATTATATCTTAGAAACTGTGATACATTAATGTGTATGTGACTTAAATGCTGCTGCTGGAGATTATTTTAATGACTTGTTGCTCTGTCTGCTGACACACAGACTCAGCTTTGTGTTTACCACTATTGTTTATTTGCAAAAACTGTTCACACTTTAGCACTGTGGGTTTTTTTTTCCAGTCGTGCACATTGTGACAACCCTGCACTGCCATGTGTACTCAGGGTTAGATTTCTCAGTTGGTTTCCAGCTATTGTCTGTGCTTCCATCCTGCGTTGGTGCCAGCATGCTGCTGCATAAGTAGGAAAGACTTATTAGTCCATGTGCAACAGCTGTCCCAGTCAGCCTCTCCTCTGCAGTGAACCTTGAACTTCCTGCTTCACCTCTCCCCCCACAGCTGAGCCAAAACCAGAACCACACCCTGCCGCCACACTTATATACAGTAACTTTATTTATATGTGGCTCCTACCAGTGCAGCAAGGGTCCTGCAATTTAGTTTTAGGTTGATTTATAGTGCTTAACAAATTTATTCTACCACCCAATGTAAGGTTAATGTCACAGTAATTTACTTGCATCTACTTGATGTAAACTAACAGTATTGGTATTTACCAAAATCCTTTTTAATGCTTCTTTAATGGTTAGACTATTATTATGTGAAAGTTCTTTAATAAAAGTGATATTTAAATAATAATTTTTGACAGATTTCAAAATTTTTTGCATTTGTAGTTATTCAAATTCTAATAAAAAGGCACATGGTCAATGATCTGTTAAAACAAAAAATTGTAGAGGCACATCAGACTTGCACATAAGGCCATAAAAAGGAAGAATACATACAGTAATTTTAAAGAGTAATCTGAAATAACAACAAATAAATGTAAAATAAATGGTATGGAGTACAAAGTACAGAAATAGCACAGAAATATTGAAAAACTGTACTTAAAGTACTCGAGTAAATGCGCTTAGTTACAATCCAAACCTCTCTCTATCAATGTTTTCACTCAGCAGTGTTGTGAGGTTATTCTTTGTTCCAGACACAGTAGTAATTCATGTCCACCAAAAATGTTTGGTGCATTGTAGTGTAGTTTCTCCAGGGAGGTAAACTCACAGAATCTAAAACCCGCCGTCAAGACGTTTCTCGTCCAGTGGGTTTGGTGGGTGTGGGGCAATCACACTTTACAGGGTGTCATTGCCACCCTGTGCCGTCCCTTTAGAGGCAACTCTGCCTCCTACATTTTCAGAAACTCCCACAATATTCTTGGGTCTACCTTTCTACAGTGAAGTCAAGTGCCAAATAACAGAAGACAATGCATGAATGTATAACTAATTGTCCCACACAATATAGAATCTTGTGTCTTTGTTCCACATTTAGTCTGTTGGTTTCTTGTTACTAATGCAAGTGTCATCAAATGTTGCCTACAAATACAGCTAGGAATTAAATGTATCCTGTATCATTCTATTAACTGTAGTTATGCACATTTTAAACCTGATTTTACCTATTTTATTCTCTTATATTACTAGTATATTGGTGTGCATTAATATTCCAACCTGTGATTTCCGTCTTGTGTGTTTCCATCACTTGTAATCACTTGAATTGCATTTAATTTGTATGGAAGGTGCAACAAATTGAAATTAATACTGTGATATAACAGCCACAAAGGTAACAATGCTCTCAGGCAAAATATATTTGAACCAGACATTCTGCAGAAGCACACCTAGTAATTGTGATGTTACAGGACAGTGTTGTGATATATATTTTTTTCTCTCTTCCTCTTAGGAATAAACACAGACAAGACAAAATATGGCAGACAAGACAAGTCCGAGAGGCAATTCTGGTGACTTTGCTAAAAAAGTCCAAAGACAGCTGAGCAGAGGCAAAGAAAAGGTACATAGTCTGCAAGTTCCTGTTTCCCCTATGGCAAGAAAGAGAAATTTATTGCCATTTAATTGCTGTTTCTTTGAGATTTATCTTTTTTCTGTGCTTTATGTGCAGGTAATGCAAAGGCTGGGAAAGTCAATGGAGACCAGAGATGACCTTTTTGAACATTGTCTCCAAAACTTTAATGACCAGCAGGTAATCATCCCCCAGCATTGTTTTTATTATGGGAGCTGAAAAAAAATTGAAAAAGACTTTGAGCAGAAAATTTCTCATATCTGTCTTAACACATTTTGTAGTATATGCAAACACAGGGTTATTGAGTAAAAGCAGTGAATCAAACATCATAAAAGTTAATAAAGGTAAGCAAGATAATCATGTGTATACCTATGTTTTATTTGCAGACTGATGGGAACCGAATATACAAGGACTTGAGGGTCTACGTTAATGCAGTTAGAGGTGAAAATAGTCTTTGTTTGAAGATGCTGTAGAATTGTGGATTTGTGCCCTCTGCAGGTCTCAAATTGTCTATTCTGCTTCATACAGACATGCGTGAAGCTTCAAGACGCCTTTCCCAGTCTCTGTTTGATGTTTATGAATCTGACTGGGCTGGAGAGGAAGATTTAGGAGCCATTGTTGAGGTCAGTGGTACTAAAAAAAAGACCTATTGCAGCACATTTTAATTCCACAAGTGCAAAAACAGCGAAATGCATGCATCGCCAGGGGAACAAGACCCCACATTTTTCCCCTTGTTATGCATAATTAATGCAATATTTATGCTGTACTTGTGATGCAGGGGGAGGACCTCCTGTGGAATGACTACGAGGTGAAGCTATTAGACCAGGCCGTGCGCACCATGGAGTCCTACGTGAGCCAATTCCCTGATGTCAGGGTAAGGCAAACAAGTATGCAAGCAAACACAAGTTAATATGCAGACAGACAAAGAGCCTGAGAGCAAATGCACAAAACTAAGTTAAGACAAACATGTACTATAATTCACTTACATATACATAGACAATACGTATGACTCTGTTTTGCTCCATTGTAAAAACTGTAGGACAAAATTGCCAAGAGGGGAAGAAAGCTGGTTGACTACGACTCCTCCCTTCACCAGCTAGAGGCACTGCAGACTGCGAAAAAGAGAGATGATATCAAGATAAGCAAGGTAATTAGAATAACGTCAATATCTCTTTGTAATCAACCCTAATTTGTTATAACATATGCATTGAAATGGACTTGCTTTTTCATTCTGCAGGCAAAAGAAGAGATGAATAATGCCAAAGTTATCTATGAGGGGATCAATAACGATCTGAAAGAGGAGCTCCCAGTTCTCTTTGACAGGTCTGACAGTATATATTTATTCTGTCAGAATAAATATGAAGATTATTCAGTATTGGATATTATTCAAATATTAACTGAATTTGCAACAATTTATCTTTTTTTAAACACATTACTTGTCAATGTTTGTCTCCTTTAGTCGTATTGGATGCTACGTAGCTGTCTTCTCAGCTGTGTCAAATTTACGAGACATCTTCTACAAGGAAATGAGTACGGTATGTTTGCTCTCTTATGTGTGACCCAATATTGATTGTTCTGATTTTTTTGTTTTTTTTAACCATCCATCTTCTATTTTAGCTCAATCAAGATCTACAAAATGTGATAAAGGAGCTGCAGGCTCAGCATCCAGACAACACATTTGCTGTAAAGGGATTGTCCCGGTGAGAGTTTTTTTAATTCTTAACTTTAAAGCTTGAAGGCAATTTCCAAATGAAAAACATTTTTAATTTCTCATTACAGTTTCAGAAAAATGTGGAAATTACCCGCCATAGTCACATCTGTGTCTCCTCCTAGAGTAATAATACATGCAGCATTTTCTTTTAATTATTACTTTTGCAATCAGAAAGCATTTAATTGTGCTTTATGGCTAAATGCACTGTTGTTATAAAGCTTTATTCATTTGTGAATTGTTCCACCATATTCTGGCAATACTCCACAGTACTGAACAGAATTCTTATCTCCATGATTTGATCTTTCTCTATCTCACTCCCTCTCTCTCACTATATATTCCAGGTATGGCTCACTGAAAAGACGAAGTCTGATCTCTCCAAAGGCTTGGAAGGCCAGCTTTTCTGAGGTTCACAGGAGCTTCAGTCCTAGAACGAGCCAGCGGTTTAGTTTCAGATCCCCAGAAAAACCTCGACACAGCACCTTGTCCAGAGAAGGCAGCATGCTTAGAGGGTCTTTAGTCGAGTCCAGGGAACTGGATATAGGGTCGTACCAAAGTGAGGTCCACAGCCCTTCTGCACAGGAAGATGCTGGAGAGAGTGCATCAGGAAGTGAGCTGAAGTCGGGAGACAACAACAATCAAGTTGAAGGAGAAAAGGCTGTGAAAGAAGAAGAGCCTAAGCCGCCTGTAGAATCGGAAAATAAAGGAGATGGAAAAAAAGATCTACCAAGTGCAAGCAGCTCTGAACAAAATAACTCCTATGAATCAGATAGCTTGGAGCTCCAGCTGTCTGCAGCAGACAATGGCCCACTGCACATTGAAGAGACGGACGACAGCCCGGTAACCCTTGAAACTCCAAAACTGAACAGACTGGAGAATGGTGATGCTTCTGGCTTGAATTCTGACGCCAAGGATCTGAGCATTCCTCAGAAGGTTTGTCACTCGAGTAGCACACATGTGGTGCAGCTGTCCTTTTTTTATGCATATTGTGTCATAACTCTCTTTTTTTTGGGGTGTGCTATGTAGGACGTCCCTGCAGAGAAAGAGATATCCTCGAACTCAAAAAACACAATGGTTTAAAGTTTTCATAATAAAACAAAAGGTTTGTGTGTTTCATTTTGTTCTACAAAATGCCATATTATTATTTCTCTTCTTTCTTTGTCTGTGTTTCTTCATTTGACTTACTTTATCATCAACCTTTGAATTCCAGAACCAAACAGCGCTGAACTGACTGAAGTCAGCAGCTGCAGAAGAAAGAAAAAAAAGACAGGGAGACAGTCGCAACTGACAAGTTCAACTGTGATTTCACGACTGACGAACTGTTGCTGTTAGTTTTCTTATTTATCTTTTAAGGAAATCAACTTTACATACATATTGGTGTCTTTGGGAAAAGCTATATTTTCATAAACTCACTCACTGCATTATTAAAGCAAATACATTTTAAAATGAGGGATTTATACGACTAATGCTAGCAAAGACAGAAGCTCTACATAGGTTTACACTGCTAAAAAGATACTGACCACAGAATAGTTAATCTACACAGATATGATATGTTTCTGTCTCTGTGTAAACGTGAAGAGAATGCCACTCCACTCTTATTTTAGAACCAACGAGGAGGCGTTTTAATTATTTTAGTCCTTTAGTCTGTTTTATTATTTCTTTTTATTTGTTTTTGATTAGATTTTATTAATTATGCCTGCAGTGTGAGGACAAACTTTGTAATTCTGAAAAATAAATATAGTTCAAATTTTGTTTATACTAAAGCTAAATTTCTGACTTTTTAATTTTTTGGTTATTTGATGTATATGTGCACAGGATATAAGAACATTGTGTAAACGGCAATAAAAACTGGGTAATGTCACCATTTTGTCTCTTTGCTAGTAGATGTTTAAGATGATGGGGTGGAAAATGGTGAGCGCTCACTCAGCCTGGACTTCAGTACTCATCAGATGTATACAACATTGCTTGCTTAATGATTTGACTGTCATGACAAATTATCTGTGAAATAACATAATTGATTAGACAATATTGGAAAGGTTTGATTATATATACACACGTTTTAGCTTATGTTTCTTTTATTATAACGAAACAACATGAAGGGACAGCTTCCTGAAATTTCTTGTGGTCATCTGAGCCCAATGTGTGTCTCACTTCTTGATGTGGAACGACAAGCAGTTTTGTTTTCAGTCAGACAGCTGCTAACTTACTTACTGGATTTTACTGGTGACCGTTACACATGACAAATGAATGCTTACGTGTAAGAACGCTTACCAAGCGCAACTACATCTACAGAGGTTGCAATCTGGCTATTTCGGCTTAAAATTGTTCCTGCTGTATGTGCAAACAATGTGAACTTTGTCACATATTTAAATAATCTGTCATGACTCAGTCCCCCATATTTATGCATAATGTAAAATAAAATAGCTTTAAGGAGATACACCTACACCTATGTAATAAAGAACCCCAGACATAACTAGGATTCTGTATTACATAGATTTCTACACTAGGGCCAGCTAACCAGGGCCATCTTTGTCACAAGTAAAATTATGTTCAGGATTAGTAAAATATTTTTAGAATACATGTTGTCATAAGATTTTTTTTTTTTTACCTCACTTAATCTGATGTATGTTCTGGCATTTTTTAAGAATTAAAACAATGTTAAATCATCATCATCATCATCATCATAATAATAACCCAAATGTATTTCAACAGGTAACAGTTTATAATACCATTGTAATAATTAAATAGGTAAATTGATAATTTCACCTATTAGTTATTTTGTGATTGTTGGCTATGTACTAGAACACTGTCTGCAAAGTTAAAACACTTGATAATGTCATAGTGTGTCATTTATAAAGTCTTTGTAAATGATTAATACATACCGTAATGCAGCCATAAACATTACAGGCGTAGCTAGCTGTTAAGTTGAAACTAATGCTCATAAATCTTGTTTGCATGGAGTGTGAAGTAGGCAGGTGGGGAGGCGACTGAAGCTGCAAATCAAACACGTAAACCTGGAGAGCTGGTTTGTGTCCTGTCCTACTCACTGTTTACTCTGTTTTCACTTACTCTTTGGTTGGGTTAGCAAAGGATTGTGATTTACGTTCAAATACCACGAGTCAACGCTAACGGCACCTAACTCCGAGACGTACACTAAACCAAATATCTTGTCATCTGTGACACCATACACAAAACTAGGCTGTATATAATTCATAACTAATGACATATGTAACCCATTGCATAAGTAATTATTATTAAACCATAGTAATTAGTCATCAATATCATCGGTTTACCCTTATTAAAGGTGGGTATGTTAAAACAGAAGGGTTCGCGGTGGGAGTGATACATCTTGATGAGAGACGATCTTTGACATGGAGGAAAGGGAGGGGAGGCGGAAACTGAGCGCGTGTGCTTTATGACTCACGAGTGCTGGAAGGAAAACTGTGACTAGTTAACTGTATTCAACAAACGCAGATTCAGACCCCTTACCAGAGCCGCACGCCGGTTAGATTATCAGACTTAAAAAAGGCAGTGGGCGTTAGTTTTCTCCACCATAAAAGCTGTCCCAGGAGGGGGGGTGAAACTCAGTGAATTTGTCCGGTTTTGTGACACGCTCCTCCGCTGCGCTGCGCCCAGACAGGTAAGCTCACTCAACAGCTGCGATGAACAATGCCTGATTGATCAGCTCGAGTTTGAGAAGTGTAAAAACTTCTTCTGGAAGTGTGTTACTCACTCGTCGCTTTTTGCCCCGGGCTTCAGGTGGATTTGTACCAAATAAGTACATTTTCAGTTGAGGGCTCCTTAAAAAATAGTCAGATGGTTGACTGTGATAAAAAAAGACAGCTGGGCTGCGAAACGCGTTGGTAACAAAGCCGAGGAACGAGGTGTTGACCGGTTTGAGAAAACATGTGTGACAGATTCACATCAACATGTTGGAAAAGCTCTGAGCGGAAATCACCATGAGCTCGTTGTCTGTTTTTACAGTTTGTGTTTTTCTTTCAGGTATAACCGGTGAGAACAATAACCAACCATGAATCGTAAGCTCTTTCTTTTTTGCTTTTTGTACTATATAGACTTTTATTGTTTTCTTCCTGTTTTGTTACAGGTGTCCTCTGACAGTTTGATACATTGTTGCGTTTTGGAGAAGTAAAGTTTCAATCTACTTTTACTCGAGTAGTTCATGCTGGATAACATTTCAACTTGACCATCGTAGAGCTTCCACTCTGGTCGATTAACCGATCACTTCAGTGAAAGTTAGTTGGCAGCTATTTTGTAAATTGATTATTTAAGTAAATAAATACAAGATTGCTTTCCTTTTCCTGGTCTTATATTACACTATATTGTAAATCCTTTGTGTTCAGTTTTGACTTGTTGAATGAAACAAACCATGTGTAATGGGAATTTAAAAAGTCTTCTTTAAATGTGAAAATATTATTGAAATAACTATATAGTAAAGCTGCATTTAATAGTTTCTTTGTATTTTCTTTTTTACAAGATATAAAAATCCATATATGTCTGTTTTATGTTTTTATTACTGACCTATCTCACAAGTACTATAAACTTTTATTGATTAAAGCTGCCTATAAGTCTGTAATAACATAGAACCCAAAATGACATCTTTATTTGTCTTGTTTTGTCCGGCCAGTAATCCTTAAACCACAAAATTTAAATTTGCTGCAATGCAAAGCTCAGAAAGGGGAAAAAAAAGGCCCAAAGCGATGGCATTTTTGTTGTTTCTGTTAAATCTGTGATTATTGCAGCTCTGAGTTTTTATATTACAGTTACTAGTAATGTGTTTCTCTTTTCCTTGCTCTGACTAATACCATTGCATCACAGCTATTCAGAAAAATAGGAGTTGGACAGGTTTGTTTCAGTTCCAGCCCTTAATAATAATCAGATTACTGTGTCTCAACAGTGAATATTCCCTCCTCAGCCAGCAGCTGTGGTGTTACACAAGCCACTCTCAGCAGACTGGGAGCTGAAGATAGAGCGCTGTGACATTTTTAACATGCTTTTTTTATCTTCCAGATACAGATAGCGAGAATTTGACAACAGCCTTTACCACCACACATAAAAGCAATACAGTGTGTAAGTACATTTTTGTCTTTTAGAACCATTATGATTGTTTTTACTTTGCTTAGACACAACCAACAAATGTTCTGATATTGTGACCTTTAGTTATAGTTTTTCTTATTTTAATAAATAATGTTTATATTGTTTTTTTTTCTTCCCCCGTTTTTGTTCAGCCACAGATGTGGGACTTGGTGAATCACTTTCCACACAAGCAGAATCCACTACCATTCAGGGTATGCTCAAAAGCTTTTTGTTTTGTTTTCCTTTACTGGCTGTCTCTTTCTGGACTCACAGCATTACAAATGGCAACCTTTACTCAAAGTAGAAGTATATCCTGGTGATGCACGTCTACTTAGTTCTTGTTGTATGACTTTTTTCTTCCACTAAATACTTCAAAATCAAGAATCGAACTGTTCAGTAGTACAAATCATTTTGAAAGTTCCCTAGGTTCCTTGTCTGCTAATTTGATGCCTTCAGCATGAAATTATTGCACAGTTTGATTCCCTCCCAACCTTTCAACAACACACTAAAAAAGCTGTCCAATTCTGCTTCTTTCAAATAAAAATCTACTCTCTCAAAACCGAAGGGGAAAAATAAAATCCCAAGGAAAAAAAAAATCTCCTTGGCTCTCTGTATACTTTAGAATTGGTTTTAGGATTTTACTGATCCTTTTTAACATATGTCTCTTATTGGTCCCAAAATACATAGATTTTACTCTGTATTAGCTAGTTTTGGACCTTAGGTCCTCCAATATGGCTTTACTGGCTGTTCCAAAATTGATGAAGACAATGCAGCTTAATTAACTGATCATCAGCAAGTCTAGACACATATATAAACACAGATGTTTTGGTAGCTTGCTGGTCTGGAGCATTCAGGTGTGTGTACAAGTGTGTGCGTGTTAACACAAAGCCAAGGAGGAACGATATTAGCAATGATCTTAACGGAGCAGTTATTGCTGCCTGCAAATTAGGGAAGGGTTGTAAGGCAGTTTTCAAGCAATTTGAATGCCATTATTCTACAATGAGAAAGGTTATTCACAAGTGGGAAACATTCAAGACAGCTGCCAATCTTCTCAGGAGTTGACATCCCACCAAATTCATACTGTGCAATGGTTAAAGAACCTACAGAAAACCCCAGAGTTACATTTCAGATTCTACAGGCCCCAGTTAGCACCTTAAAGTTAATGAAAGTAAAATTAAAAAAAGACTGAACAAGTATGACTTCTTTGAAAGTTTTGCCAGGAGAAAGCCTCTTTTCTCTAAACAAACATGGCAGCACAGCTTAGGTTTGCAAAGTTGTATCTCAACAAACCCCATATCATTTTGAAACTGTATCCTTTAGATAGACAAGACCACGCTGAGTATGTTTGACCATAATGCAGAGCACCATGTTTGGTGAAAACTAAACACAGTATATCAGCACAAACACCTCATACCAACTGTAAACCACGGTGGTGGAGGGGTGATGATTTGGTTTTGTTACGCAGCCACAGGATCTGGGCACCAAAGTAGTGTGAGACCATCTGTCCGACAGCTAAAGTTTGGCCAAAAATGGGCCATGCGACAGGACAATAATCCTAAGCACAGGAGCAAATCTACAAAAGAAATAGCTGAAAGAGAAAAGATTCAAGGTGTTGCAGTGGCCCAGTCAAAGTCCAGACCTCGACCCAAATGAAACGCTATGGTGGGACCCTAAGAGACCCCCAACACTGAACTGAAGCAACACTATGCCAAAAGTGAGATAATGACAGTGAAACAAAAAATCATTACTTCAACTTATTGTTGCCAAAGTTTGTTCCACAAACTGATGAATCATGCATGGCATATAATTAGTTCTTCCACATACTGCTTCTGCATTTTGGCTCAGTTTATGTTAAATGCTGACACGGTGTAACATGTAATGTGTTGTTCTGCACAGGTTGTTTTTAAAGATCTTCTAAGGACTACATAGTGTTTCATGTACTGATTCGTAAATCCTTAGAAATGAAAGCAGATGTAACTTATTACATACTTGCTTATTTTTTTTATTTTTGACGGTGCTTTAGGGGTCTCTTGACTTCTTAAATCACTTCTGAAAATACATTTTTGTAGACTTTGTGTGGCAGCTTTTTATAACACTTCTTTAAGCATTTGTTCATCCTTTTTTTCAAGTTTTGTGTATTTCTGTTGTACTTTTATTCCTTTAGTAGCATTAATTTGTTGAATTGTATTTATTTTGGTATTTACTATTGTACATTTGATTTTCAGAGTACTTGGTAAACTCTTTTTAAATGTTCTATTTTCTTTCCCTCAGTGTTAACCACAGTTGCTCCCACAAGTTCAGACTCTGCAGTTATTGCAGGTAACTGTTTGCACTTTATCTTGAGATTTATTTCTTCTTCTTTTTCTTTTTTTGCTGCAGTTCAAAGTGTCTTCTAAACCTGCCTTTCCCCCCCCAGTTGTTGTTATTCTCATTCTGCTGACACTGGCTGCTTTGGGCTTTGTGCTCTGCCGGTATCTGTACCACAACAGAGGGGACTACAGGACGACAGGGGAGCTGGCTCCAGGAGAGGACCCTGATGAAGAGGACAATAACAAGCCTGCGCCCGAAAAGAAGGAATACTTTATATGAACCTGGTGGAAGACTTACAGCGAGTTAGTTGAGCTTAAGAAAATGATCTGTGGAAGTGTGATAAGAAGGAAAACTATTTCCTTGCGTGTGTGTTTTGAGGGAAACCCGTTACTGGCAGCACACTGTGCAGAGAAAAAAAAAGCCTTGTTGAAGATATTTTTCTTTAAAAATGCAAGTGAAACCAAAGAAAAGAGTACCACTGTGGGGGTGAATGTTGATTGGCTGAAGGAGGTGAAAGCTGAAGTTGTGCACAGGTTAGCAGAGCTAAGCACAAAATAGTTACATGATCAGTAAATGCAAAACAGTCAAATCAAAGGAGCGCCTTGAATGTAATATTTATCATCCACATTTAAATTTCTCTTTATTTGCCATTTCAGTTAGATTTACCGTACTTTTCCCAAACTAACCATGTTTAAGATGATTTCTGGTGCTATTATGGGCTGTTACTTTCATATTCATTTGCTTTTAAGAAATACTTTTTTAATGCAATTCTTTTATAAGCTGGTCAAAGAAAATGGTCTTCTTTTAATAGAACAGGACATCTACACAATATTTCTTGTTCTTGGTTGTGTTTTGTATACCTGAAATGGTTGCTGGTTACTTCCTTATTTATGATAAACGTGGAAGTCAATTAAACTTGTTTTTGGACGAGTGTTATTACCGTGTGACGGTGTGTGAATGTTTTAATGCATTGCTGCCCCCAGTCTGACATTGCAGACAATGCACTAGCACACTGCACATTAGACTGAATAGGTACACTTGGCTACATCCAATTAATGTGAAACCTGCTCAAACCAACATGTTGTGATGCTGTTTAGTCTTGAAAGAAATTCCTTAATTTACAAGCCATCTATGTCCACTGTGAGCGACCATCTTTGAACAGAGAGGGTGGTTTACGACACCAACTGTCTGCCACCTGTAATCCAGTTTTGACATCCCTTCCCAGACGCCTTAACGCCCACTCACATCCTGGGCCTTTTGACCTCAGGAAATCACATGATAGGGTAGGGCTAGGTTTCACAGCGGGTTCACCGGAAACCTTGGGTGATTGTGACCTACACCCGTTTTCTTGTCTCGTGTGATTAGGCAGAGGATCAACAGGGCATCCATGTCCTTCTTGGGGGACACTCCCATAGGGCTTAAATCTGGGGCTCTCCACCATTTGACTTTAGAACTGAAGAATTTTCTCAGATGAGAGGTAAAACGTCTTCAAGCAACTTAAAGTAGTCCAGACGCTTTTCTTTCTAAGCTCCTTAGACGACGTTGACCTGGATGACTGAGAACCTTCACAGACGTATTTCTTAATTTACAATAACCAGAATCGCAATATTTTCCATTCTTATAGGGCAGTACAGAAATAATTACTTGGCCTGATGTAGTAATGCTTCATAAATGTGAAAGAACAATTAACTGAAAACAGTGGATTTGCTTCATTTTGGTTGGGAGTTTAAGTATTCTGGGATCTTGTTAGTGTGTAATGTAAAATGGAGCATGAGATGGACAGGTGGATCAGTGCAGCATCAGCAGTAATGCAGGCAGTACACCATACCATTATGGTGAGGACAGCTCAGCCTATGGCCATTAGCTCTGGGTATCAAAAGAAGGAATGAGGTTGTGGACACATGGCTGAATCAAATATAAATATGCAGGGTGC
The DNA here is from genome assembly GCF_036321145.2 of Pelmatolapia mariae. Lineage (NCBI taxonomy): Eukaryota > Metazoa > Chordata > Actinopteri > Cichliformes > Cichlidae > Pelmatolapia > Pelmatolapia mariae. Next base: position 9,510,928 of record NC_086244.1, on the reverse strand, counting down.
CTGGTCCTGGACATAAGATCAGAAGCTCAGACATCCAAACTTATACTAGAGGAGCGAGTTGATCGCAACACCTAATTGGATGCTTCCTGGGCACCTTGCTTTGGAGGATTTCCTGGTACGTCCAGCTGGCGGGAGACCCACTAGAGAGAAAATACATCTCACCTGATCTGGGAACGTGTTGGGATCTCTCAAGATGAAGTGAAAAATGTTGCGGGGAGAAGAACATCTGGAATGCTCTGCTTAGCCTGCTTCGATTCAGAAAATGGAGTGACTGATGCACAAAAGGAAGACTTCACTATGTTTCAAATTTCCAAAATAACCTTTATTCTAAACTTACATTTTAAATTTTAAGTTTAGTATAAAAAAGTTAAGTGCACCTAAGTTCTTTTTTCAAAGTATTCCATCTTTGACATGTCTCAGCAAACTGTAGTGACACTCATCTCCTTTAGTAATCTTAAAAGATAGAATGTGTACCAAAGTCCATCACATCACTTTAGTACATACATCTATTTTAGAAAATATTGTAAAGAGAATCCCTGAACTATAAATGTCCATAATCCTTCAACAAAGAGTGCTCCTTTTGCTGGCTGTGGTTGGCATAGCATCTACTGGTCAGCTGTAAATTACAGTACTTCATATTGCTGGGCAAAGCCACCGTTATGCTGCTTTACAAATAATCAGAGCATAGATGGGAAAAAAAGATAACGTTTGTACAGTTTCTAAGTTTTGATAGCTGTGGCCTCCTTTTCCAATGAAGCTGTATGAAATGACAGCATGAGCGGGTAAATAAATGGACATGGAGATGACTGTCACATCTGGTGCTGCAGCTTTATGTATGAGCTGCGGAGGAGAGGTTTATTAGATGAGTGATGCAGGTTTCCAGACAGATGATTCTTCTGACTTAAATAACACTGAAAACACTAAATGTTGGTTGACAAGAAAACAGGTTTTGTTTTCTGGCGGCCACAGCTGTTAAAACTTGATATGCTATGTCGGATACCCAGTGACAGTTGACACAAATGAACAAGTCTACAAATATTAGCTGATGGTATCCATACAGGCAACTTGCCTATGTTTAGCAGTCTTCTTTCAGTTTGCCAGATTATGTAATATGTAACGACCCTAAGGAAACGAGTTTAAACAGCATAAACAAAAAAAATAAAAATCCTGGAAATTAAACATTATGCCGACAGTCATTTAGCCTCTTTGCAAAAGGTTTGCATACACGTGCAGGCAACTGAACAATGTGACATGTCAAAAGTTTTAAAATTGTTTAGACTGGATGAATTTTAAAATGTGAAAAGTGCTAAAAAAAACTAAAACAAAAAACCACCCACACAAAAAAAAAAAAAAAAAAATCCCCAAAACATCACAGCTTTCTTAAAAAAGCATGAAAACTGATTATTATTTTTTTTTTTTTTAGAAAAGAAGAGCCCCTTGTCTGCAACTCCTCCAGTTTGCTTAGCAGTGCATTTCAGATAAAAAGTACTTTAATCTAACTTGTACATAGCAAAGGTGCAAAAGTATGCAGCAACTTAAAGATGCAGTTTACCCACATTAACTAACAATTGCAGTCACATCAGACCAAAGGTTCCAATGGCCAACAGTGTCACAAATTCTTGTCCAAGGATAAGTTTGCTTTTAAATTGTGACATTTCAAATATGACGTCACAACCAAACATAAGTGCATTGTAGACCAGATCTTTGGTACAACCAGCTCATTGGTTATACTAACAAATTTATTAGCCTAACTACTTGTGTAAGTCACTTAAATGTGGAAAAGTAAAGAAACACTGAAATATAAGTCTCACCAACTTTGCCGAAAATGTTACCTAGAAATGAATGCCATCACAAAAGGTGACATTTTTCTGTGGAGAATAAATACTTGATGATCTAAGATATACTGCGTGAAAAGGAAACAATGAAAGGTAGTTTAAATCTGTACAATAAAACATTTAGTGTATAAACTCTGGGTATCCGACTGTGAAATAGAAACAAGAGACAAAAAAGCTAAAATGTTACACCAACCACCCCTTCCCATCCATCTTACTATTTGGATTTACTTTAATTTTTCTTTCCTTTAAGTTTACTGAAGTTAATTTGCTTAAATTTAGGGCTATCCCCAGTGCTCTTTGGCACTTGACTATGTTCATCTACAAGTTGCCCAACAAGGTACAGTAAACCACTTTCATATTGCAGTAAATCTTTTGATTTTTTTAATTCTTTTTGCTTTAATTTCTTTAATTTACATGTGATTTAAATAGAACAATCTCTCAGAAAGTTCACTGTGCAACAAATTTTCCGTGGTATTTTGGATACTGTGCAAAAGACAAGACATTTCTAGCTAAAAGCATCCAGGATGCTGACTTTTTTTCTTTTTTTTTTAATAGTTGAGATGTAATTTCTCATAATCATACTGGTATTTACATGGAACTACTAGACACCTATTAATTGAACTACACTAAAAGTTTCAAAAAAAGACAAGTGGAGGTTTTTTTTTCTTTTTTACTGCAACTTTGTAACTGCGTTTCACTTTCACCATAAAGCAGCTAAACTATATTTATGCGGGTCTGATATTTCAATATTTCATTAAAGTATTTTTACAGGAGTACAAGAACATCTCAGTGTAATTTGCAACCATTCAATCAAAGAAGAGAAGATCTTGTTGACAAATAAAGATGCCTGAAAGAGGTCAGATCTGGAATGACCAAAGAGGTTAGACCCAATGAAGAACTATGGAATGGATTCTGTAACATTACGATTTTCACTTGTCCTCTTCAGGCAATGGAGTTTATCATTTCATCTCTAGGTCAGAAGTGGAGTACTGTACCTTTCACAAGGGCTCTAAAATATTACATTCCGTTAGGTGATATCAGTATTGTGGCATGGCCAAGCAGCCTGAAGAGGGAGGCATATGGGATGGGGAAGAACTGGGGCATCATCAGGGATGGGGACATGGTTTAGGCATGAAGAAGGAGCTGCTGTTACCAGATGGTATAACCTCCACTGGATCCACCCAGGAAGAAGTTATTCTTGCGCTGTGTCATTACAACATTGGCACCTTGCATGGCAGCCAGCTGAGCGGCATTAGGGGGGTGTCCAGGAGGTGGGGGCTAGCAAAGCAAAGAAACAAGCACAAACACAGTTAAAGAGTTCCTCATTTTAAAGTGCATCTCATCTAAGGTGGCTATGCCTTCTTGGGATGGACACTCACTGGGATGGAAACACTGCTGCCGGCCGTGAAGCGAGCACCAGCATCATAGCCGCTCTCCACCATCACAGTTGAACCATGCGGGTAGACTGCTCCCATTGGATAATAAGCCATGGGGACATTCTGGCCCACTGGCCCAACTGGCATATGTGGCTGCATGGGCATATACACCTGAGCACCAGGATAGGGAGAGGACATCTGAGGCACCTGACCAGGCACCTGAGGTGGAAGCACATATCTGGGCTGGTATATCTGGAGACACAGAGAACGGAAAACAGATTTTTTTTTTGTTTATAAATGTAAGTGCGAGTTTTAACTCTGCTCATCATTTGACTTAAATACGGATTGGTTACCTCAGAATATGCAGGTGGTGTGTCTGTGTAAGGAGGTGCCTGAGGAGACATTTGCATAGCAGGAGGGTATACAGGTGCAGTGCTCTGCTGAGGGTACACAGCCTGCTGTGGATATGATCCTGCAATAAAAGATTTTACATTAAAGGAAATAATTAAGAAAGAACAAAACTCTTAGGGACCAAACATTCCTCTGTCATGTCTAGCGGTATTAATACATTTTCTGCTGTAATAAAAATGTCATTTTGTTTAAATGTGGACAATAGAGGAATGCAACACATTCAATTTTGCTTATGGGGTCAATGTCCATTGTCCAGTGAACTTGAAGATGGCTTCTGAGAGCCTATTAGTAAGATGTAAATTTCCTCAAATATTTTTTTTCCAATAGTTACATATTCATAATCACAGAAAACCACAAAAAACAAAACAAACCCCCCACAAACTGTTTCTTCGGGAGCAGATTATAACAACTCACAGTACACCGGAGAAAAATGAACATATAAAAAATAAGATTCAGGGTTTCTTGGCTACACACAAGTTATGTGGTCTGCAAGTAAAATTTGTTTTTTTATTACTATTATAAATAAAGGAAAAAAATAACCCCATTTTTTAAAAAAAAAGGGGGGGGGACACTACAAGTGATCAATTAGTAAATCAATAGAGAATTAATTAATTCTGATATGCAAAATAATATTTAAAAGTAAGAACGGCACTTCTCCAGTTTTAACTTAACAAGTGTGAATGGTGGATAATTTTTTCATACTTACTGCTCTTCTTAAACCGAAAGTGTAACTAAGGCAATAATAGGCAAATTAAAAATACTTTATGTATGTCTGTTGTGAAACTCTAGGCCAATACAAACGCAGACACGGAAAATAAAAACCTGTCTGACTGGAATTTATTTATTTATTTAGCTTTTATCGTTGTTGTTGTTGTTATTTTTATGTAACTTTTCGGGACAAAGAAAAAAAAGAAGAAATCCTCCTATCCCCCGATGTCGATATCGTTTTCCTCTTAAATTACACAATTACATATTATTTCCTCGATACAGATGGCCGATACATCTTTTTAGTCAACTACAATCATAATCAGCAAAAAGCTAAAGAGTTAAAATGTACAGATACGAACGAAGCTGGGGACAAAAGAAATGAGTGTGTTTAAATAAAATAGCCAAATAATATATGAGGATATAATACGTAAATTGACAACAAAAGAAAACAAATATTACTAAAATGAGTCTCACAGATTATATTTGTATGATGGGTCCTACAAAAGAGAAGGAAAGAGTCACGTCAGCTGTGCCTTTAAAATGTGCCTGTCTACAGAGATATTAGCTGCCTAGAAAACATGTGACCTCCCCACTAATGGTATACGAATATAGAAAGACAGTAAATGTAAGATTTCACTGTAAACAGCTTCACTACTAACAATATAGCCGCCTTGGTTCAGAGTAGCAGCCACACTGTTACCCAGGAAGCGTCGGGTTATTGTTATGTACGTGGCTAAACGTGAAGTCCGCTTCGGAAAGCCATAACGGCAGCTCTTCGTCTCTAGTTAATCACGTCAGCGTCGTATAGCGAACAGCTGACTAATTACCGAAACGAGGTCTGGAAAAATACCTTTGTTGTTCATTGTCGTGTTATGATCCAGAGGCTGAGGAATATCAGGTTAAACGGAGCTCTGCGTATCTTCTCACGGCCTTAGTTCAGGTCACGGCTTCACACAATCGTCCACTTCCTTGTTTTTCAGCTTCTTGTTGTTGTGGAAGTGGTGACGTCACCCGTTCTCTATCTATCTGCGGTTGCACGCACGGTTTTACGTGCACGCCCGCGCCCCCTACTGGTAGAAATGGAGCAGAGGTTAGCCGCCAGCTGGAAGGAAAAGAGGATTGTCTTGGTTTTAAGGCAGAGGGCGTCAAATTTACTTTTAATAACGCCCACACTGATAAAGTTGGGCTCACATCAAGGATCATGCATACCTAGTTGCTTCTTCTTCTTTTTCATCTTCGGGCTACTCGATGTACGAGCTGGACACCACCTTATCTGCCCCCATCTCACCATGTCCCTGCCATCCTCCTCTGTTACACCAACCCTCTGAATGTCCTGCTTCACTACATCTATGACTCTCCGCTGTGGTCTTCCTCTTTTCCTCCTGCTTGGCAGCTTACAAACCACCCACTCCACCCTACCTGCACTCTTTTCTTCACCTCTGCACTGCACTGCATTGTTTTGGATGGTTGACTCAAGGTATTTAAACACATGAACCATTTTCCCTGATACATCCCTGATGTAATCCTACCTTGACCTTGAACCCATCTGTCACTCTTGCATACAATCAATCCTACCATAAAATTATCCTGGATAATGCTGGTGCATGTCCCATACAGTAATATCACACACAATTCGTCCGCATGAAGGCCTCAAAAAATCAGCAGAATTTCATGCTATTTACCTTGTTTTTATATTGTTTAATGAATCACAACAATAATAAAAATAAAAAGATCTTTGGGGAGTTCACATGTACCACATGTAAACTGCCTTCTAATAAGAAAACATTTATGCAGGTTAACCTACATTTATTGCTGGGCACAATTTGCAAAGGGCCCTGGACCTTGGGTTTGACATGTACTTTAGGGCCAGTAAAATATAACAGAAATATACAATATTATAACACCATCATTGCTATTTTCTTGCTTGTCCTTAATATACTCTTGCACGTCCTATACAGCATCCTCATATACAATTTGGTCCAGATGAAGACATCAACAAATCCACAAAAATTAATAAATCAATTATGTTAAGGTTATTTCAGCTATTCATGTTCATAAACATTAACATGAATTGCTCATAAACATGAAACACTCTACACAAGAATAGCTCTCTTGTGTAGAGTGTTTACTAAAACTTGCTTACTAATTAACTCTTATCAGTTATATCCTGTTTTACCTTTATACTTAGTTGTATTTTAGGTGTTATTTTAAGTTTTATTTCCTCCCCTGTCTAGTGATCTTGATTATCTGCACCCCTAGCTTGTTTTCCCCAGGAGTCTCCACTCTGTCCCGATTAGCCTTCTGAGTATGTGTGCATGTATACAATTAATCTCAGTCAGTAAAACCCCCGAAAATCATTGGGATGGCAAACCAAGACGATAAAAAAAAATATCAATGTTTGGCATTTGTTTTTCCTGATGGATTACCTAAAAAATTCACAGTATTAAAATGGTTAGTTTTGTGTGAGTCAACTAATTTATTCATCAACTAAATGATGACCTTTGATTTCGGAACTACACATTCATTCCTTATGTATCAAATTAAGAATTAACACAGGATTATTCAAAATAGCACGACTGTCTACACGATGATCAAAGGTTATATATTATCTTCCCATTTAGAAAATATGTTATGACAATCATCAGTCAGAAATGTTTTAATCCAGTGAGAAACACATATAGAGCAACCACAAAAAAAACATATCTACATCATTTTAAGAAGAAAGTCCACAAGTCTCCATAATTATTTCTGCTGCATTAAATCATTTAATTCTCGTTCACATAAACGCAAAAACGATGCGAATATCGTGATATTACAGACAAACAGCCGTGTTGGGAAATTGAAACGTATCGGCACAGTGTTTCATGAAAGCGTCTCCAGTGCTCGTCTTTGTGTGCGCTACTTCCCCTTTAAGAGAACCATGGCACCTCTCAAGTCGAGGCAGACATTTTTCAATGCAAGATTTTTTCTTGCATAAATTATGTTCATGACGTAGTGCAAAAGGCCAATTTTGTAGCAATTTTGTCCGACTTTACAGCTCAAATAGGATTCTGTGAGACACCTCAAGGATTTTTGATTATCTGAACTGTTGCAGAAAGGGCATCGTCATTAAATATTAAGAGACAGGAGATCCTAACATTGCAAGCCTCCTTATCAATGCAAATACCTCTTTTGTGTGCAGTCACAGCGCCTGTCTGGGAGCTGAGATGAATTTTTAATTATGTGTGACTGAAACAAACTGTGACAAGGACCTTTTTAAGAGCCGGGGATTACAGGAAATAAGCTGCATATACGCGGTAAGTTGAATATAATAACCGGACCGTATTCTGGCTTGCTCTTCGCGCATAGCAGCGAAATGGCGAGAGGAAATGAGTTTTGGTTAATATGCAATGTTCGTAATTAGCATAATTTATATATTTATGATAAAGAGAGGGAAATACATAATATTCGGTCTCTTGGCACGGATCGAGAGGATTTCCGTCGCCTGTGCTCCGTGCTTGCTGCTTGTCCTCAAAAGTGGCCGACGCGGCGAGACTTTTATTGGCCAGGATGGGGGTGGGGAGCCCATCAACACCCGCTGAAGTTTTTGACAGATCCTTATATCTAACGGGGCATTGCAGCAGGAAACGCGCCGTCTCGAGTCTTTTTGTGATCCGTGGTGGACGCGTAACCACTTAACGTCCACGACCAGCGTGTTTGATCACGTTTTCTGCAGCTTAAGTGCAAAACAGTATGGCCTGTTTACAGGCCCCTTCCAAATAGTCTACTCGTGCAATGACTATAATAGCAATGAATTGAAAAGAAAGAAAAAAACCCCCTGTCCTCTGCATTTGGTTCTGTTTAAGCTGGGTTTGTCATTAAAGTGCAGACACTGTGGGCTTATCCGGGAAACTTGATACATATTTTAATTTCTAAAATGGTTCTACATTTTTTAAATCACTTTTTTTTCTTTTTTGTTAACTCAGAATGCCAGGAAGACAGTGATTGTGGTGGTGCAGCAAGCCATGAACTCCCAGGATCTGCCTGCCAAAGATGCCCCACTTACTGTCAATGAGCAGGTAACAGGTAATGTGTTTGTTAGGGAGCAGTGGACCCCCCCCCCCCCAAGCTACTCTTGCAGTGAGCTTAACTAAACATAACTTTGCCTTCGACTTGTTTGCTGCTGTTTGCTCCTGTCACCCTCCATGCGCCAGCGTGCCACTTCATAATGGAATGATTAACAGTCACACAGCAGACCACTGAGATCCCGATGCACTTTTGTGTTTTATAGACTAATAATACCTATGCTTGTGTTGGAAACAGTCTTTGAATTGCCATGCTTAATAATTAATTGTGGTTTTTCTCTCTCTAGTAACATTGTGTCTAGACATAGTCAGCAAACAAAAGCAATGCTCTTCACGGAAGCACAAAGGCGACCTTGAAGAAAGCATTGCTTGAGCTGCTTGTTGGCTGATGCTCTTATCATTGTTTATGTGTACTCATGCTCTTTTCATTTATGTCTCTTTTTTTTTGTTTTTGTTTGGTTCATTTTGTCCTAACATGTGCTCGGCTTCTCTGTTCTCCTTAGCCATTCACTGTCTGACTGCAGAAGTCTTTTTTCAGCCATTTAAATCCTGCACTTTGAAATTCCCTGCCAAAGACAACCAGGTATGCATCCTCCTCTCTCTTCCTGCATTGTCTCTCTGCACCTTGTCCTCCAGCCCAGGTTGTCTTGCTGCCCCTCCGCTAGGTCTGTCATTATTGCATACCATGAGTCATCAGCTAAGTTCTTCCAGAGGGAATTGACAAGGTGGAGAAATACTGAATTTACAGAATTTTTTTTACACTCCTCTGGTGCTAGGTCAGATGAGAATTATCTCCTGTTGTTTCATAAAATAATTACACATAACCAGTTTATTAAATTTTTAATACAAACTCAAACAAAAGCAGAGGCCTTCTTTGCATTTGAGTCCTCTTAGATTTAAATCCTGATCGCTGTGCAGGTCATTGTGATGTCTGGCCATGAAACCATTCGAGTGCTAGAAGTAGAAGTCGATGCATCTTCAGCCTCTTCAGCAGCTGATGGGAAGAGCGAATGCAAAACTGATGAGGGAGTGGCTGAAGCTGGAGAGCAACCTGATGCCAGCAGCACCCAGGACAGCCCCACAGTGCCCCAGAGCACAGGGGGTGGTGTAGGTAAATCATTGTCATCCTTGATAATGCTGGATAGAAGAGAACTCACTTTTCATCTATCCACACTTGTAGTGAATTTCTAATAACATCTGTGTGATTTAAAAAACAAACAAACAAAAAAAACCAACTTAAAATGTAATTAATAACCATCTCTGGCTGTGCTCCTGCAGTGCTGGGTGAGCAGCAGGTGGTGTCTGTGGAGCCTCAAGCTCCTACGGTCCAAACTCTGACCCCTGCTGTTCCCATCAGCGTGTCTCTGCCCCAGCACCAGGCCGCCATGCCCATCACTGTGCAAGGCTGTCCACAGGTCTGACTTTTTGAGATGCACACACACTGCACCTCATATTCATATTTAACCATCAGAGAAACAAAGTAGTTTTGCTGTCTGATTTTAAAGGTCGGTAGAAAGAGCTTAGAGTGGGTGGGAAAGCCATTTGGATTTTTCTCATTTTACATATTATTCTTGTAGAATACGAATGCACCAGAGAGCCAAGTGTCAGTATTATTACATAAAAAAAAATCATTGTAGGTGATTTAGTGAGGTTATATACCGATGCCATTGTGCACTGTGAAAGTAAAAAGGATGAGCAAAGTTTAATCCAAGCTGCTGAACACATACACTGAGGCTATTAGCACAACATTTTCAGCAATTTCAGCAGTAAAAAGTAAAACCCCTAACATGCTTTTTTAAAAAAAAGCTTAATAGTGGAGTTTTCAGTCCACACACAGTAACCGAAGTATGACTATTTAGTTTCACTGTGTAAAAACACAACAGCAAAAATAATAAGGAGACAAAATAGTCCACTGAAAGCACATTGAATACCTCGCAGGCATAAATGTTGATGGAATTTTTTTCACTAGGTGCTGACCCAGGAAAGTCTGGCCACTCTGATGACAGGTATGATGGCACAGACGGGGTCACTGGGTCAGCCGCTGCTCATTCCTCTCAGTATGCCGGGCTCCATCGGCGGCCAGGGCGGTTTGGCTGTTCTCACTCTTCCTACCACCAATGTAGCTACTCTCCCTGGTTTCACAGCGGCTAACCCAGCTGGAAGTCTCCTCAAACTGCCCTTTGCTGGCTTTCAAGGTAAAACAATGTGAATGTCTGCTTTTATTTGACCTCCTATATCTTCAATATGTCTGCATTTGTGTTGACAAGATTACAATTAAAAAAATTAACAACAAATGCAGACATCATTATCTTGACCAGCTTTTTTTATTGAATCTTATGACCTTTTGTACATTTGATTGTGATATGAGAATAATAGTGCTTGCTTAAAGGGAATTGTTGAGTTTCAGCTCAATGAAATATGCTCTGTAATGACCTATACTGTGATTTCAGCCTCTTTGAATGAAATAAAATGAAATTACTAAGTTAATATATCTGATGAAGTAAACTGTCTAAACGGCATAAACATCTATGTCCTCCTATTATACTTGTAAATGTGTAATTGATGTTTCAGGTCAGATTTTCCATCAGCTATTATAAATTGGTGTGGTAAACACTAAACAATGAACGATAAAATGTAAACCACAACAAGTAAAAATGTTACTGCGAGCTACTGTAGACTGTATATAGAAAATGGACACCTGTTTGTCAGTGTAGTGTCATTGTGAAGTATCAAGCTGAAAGTTTTCTTTTCCTCAAGCGTAGCTTTTTTTTAAAGTAGTCATCACAAATACAGATAAGATGCAAACCAGTGGAAACTGCATGCTCATTGGTTAACTACTTGTCAGTGATACAGTTAAGCATACTTTGCTCTATCCTCCTTTTTGACTCTATTTTGGAATGTCATCTATAAAATGATAATCTTGCTGTGTTCAGACAGACTTGTATCTGGTGATCGAGGCCATAAACTTATCAGGAAAGTCTAAACCAAGGCCATAGATCATGACAGGACTGTTTTCCCATAAAATCCTATGCAACTACACGCATTTTTGCAAGCACAGTCGCCCTCTGTTGACCACTAGAAAGACTGCAGATTTAAAGGCAATTTTGCATTGGCTTCACTTTCCAAGACTAGCTGCTACATTGGACTGTACTAAGTACACAGAGCTGCTAGTATAGCTGTAGACTTGCCAACATACTGTATATGTAAAAAAGTACTGCACTACCTACACACCTACACATGCACTACCTGCCATGGATGCTCCAAGCGCACAGTTTCTATGCTGATGTTAATGTCAGAGGAAGTTTGGAGTTCTTCAGTTACTGAGTCAGCAAAGAGCCAAAGAGCTGGCTACCTGGCTTCAGCACTCTGTAGCTTTACCTTGTCTACAACTTTGTGCTGAGCTGCTGTGGTTCTCAGTCTTTGCAGTTATACCACTTGCAGATAATCATGGAATATAGGTGGGCAGAAATGCCACAAACTTACTTGTGTGTATATATATGTATATATATATATATATATATATATACATATGCAATATACTTCATTGCAGAACAGTAGAATGTTGCATAATATCTTTCTCAGCTGCAACCGTCCTGAACTCAGTCCAGCCTCAGCTGCAAGCCAATGCACAGGCGGTGTTCCAGTCTCAGTCAGCACCCATTCAGCAGGTGCAAGCAGCCATGCAGCAGGTGACACCTCAGGCACCGCAGGTAACCAGTGCACAGATTACTGTTGCTCAGGTGGGAACAGCCCAGACGACCACTGCCACCAACACCATCTCTCCGTCCAACTTGTCAGTGGCAGCACTTCAGACTGCAGGACTCTCCATTAACCCCGCTATTGTAAGAAATCTCTTCCTTTGTTCATACCATTCTTCATTTGTCATCTTTCAAATACACAATGAACATGTTATGATCTTTGTGCCTAGATCAATGCTGCTTCCTTGGGAGCGCAACCGCAGTTCCTCAGTTCCCTTACATCCACTCCCATCATTAACAGTGCCATGTCCAGCATGGCTGGAATCACCAGTCAGATCATCACAAATGCCCAGGGACAGGTGAGTGCCATAAAATACTGCTGCTGTAATAATATTATGTCAGTGAGCTTAGATTTGAGTAATGACCTTGTCCTGTTCTCATCCTGTTACCCGCCTTTCTTCTCTCTACTTGATTGTTTCAGCTAACAGGAAAATGCCTTAATAAAATGAAAGCAATCCTGGCAGCAACACCATTGTCCTTGCAGTAGGAGCTAGACAAAACGCAGACTAGAGCACATATTGGACGCCATTAAAAAGAGAAATGAGACGAATAAGGAATTGACAGACAGTGTTGTTTACTTTCTTAATGTGGCTCACACTTTTGCAAAACTTTTAAAATGATGCATAGTGAACTATAATCATTCCAAAGACAATTATATTGTTTTCATGCATGTCTGTTATGGAAAAATTGCCTCCAGCCTCCAGTTTACATTAGTTCACAGTGCTATTTCAAGGCAGTAGAGCATAAGACAATTTCAACTGAAACTGCTTGACCTCTAAATGGTTTCATTACTCACTCCCACCATTATTGCAGCCTTTTGGACTTTTGTAGTGTTTAATATTGAAAAATACAAGGCTTCTGTGACAGAACCTCTAATAGGATGTACTTATTCCCCAGTAGCAAAAACACCACCATATCAGGATACTGAATGTCCTAAAAGCGGATTTAAGTGAAAATCAGCTGAGAAGTTTATATTTAAATGTTTGTTTGGATTTCATTTTTAACAATGTTTTTAGGTCATAGGGACACTCCCACTTTTAGTAAACCCAGCCTCTCTGGCTGGAGGAGCTGCAACTCCCACGCTTCCGCTCCAGGGTCTCCAGGTCCAGACTGTGGCCCCACAGCTGCTTTTTAACACACAGGGACAAATCATCGCCACTGTAGGGAATGGTCCTGCTGCAGTCGCAACTTCTGCAGCAGTTCTGCCTAAAACCACAGCTCCTCCAACACTTACCAAACCTAGCACACAGGTAGGAAATAATAAAAAGTACTGTTTGAGGTTATGACAAATTAAAATATTGTTGAACATTTAAATATTGGGGATTTGTTTTTGTAAAATTGGATTATAACACATTGAATCTAACAATTATTTTTATTAAAAATCCTCCCAGGCTTCAGTAACAACTGTCACCCAGTCACCGGTTGTTATTGCCCCACAGCCAACTGTACTAAAGACCGCCACCACACTCTCCCCCTCAGTTCCCATCACCTGTGGAGACACAGCAAAAGTGGGCCAGCTTGTCAGCAGTATGTACACCTGCTTCTCCTTCCCAGCCACTGATCTGTTTTAAGTAAGTAGATATTTTTAACCAGATTCTTCTGAATTGTAGAACCCCAGCAGGCAGTCAGCACAGAGGAGGGCATTAATCTGGAGGAAATTCGAGAGTTTGCCAAGAATTTCAAGATCCGTCGGCTGTCCTTGGGGCTTACTCAGACACAAGTAGGGCAGGCTCTCACTGCAACTGAGGGTCCAGCTTACAGCCAGTCTGCCATTTGCAGGTATTACCCTCCTGTTTTTGTTGCTCTCCATGCAGATGCTTTTTTTCTTCTACTTTTTTGTAATTCTTGTGATTGTAATTCATCTGTAGCCTTCATTTTATACAGCTCACTCGTCTGTCTTTTATGTAAGAGAAATGAAAATGTAACTACAAGGGAAAAGCAAAGACACTTAATAAAATTAGTCCTGATATTCTAACTACATACAAGCAGTTTGTTTTTAATATATATGCTCACACATTATTGTTTAGAAAGTTGCAAGTATATCTGTCAACGTGCTTTTCAACAGTCATTAAATAAGAAAAACAATAGTAATAAAATAATTTGGTATTATAATTATTGTTATAGAAATAAGGAAAACTAATTATATTAATGGAGAGTCCTGCAGTCTGATATATCTATTATATTCTGATATAATAGAACAGGACATTACAACGTTACAACTCACACTCATTTTTCTTGGTTTTCTTTTTACACTCGTATTGTCTGTTTGCACATGTTTAAATCAATTTAAAATCTTCCATTTTACTAACAAAATATAAAGAAATGAGGGTAGATAAAGACTTTAACACTACTGTACATATAGTCAACCAAGGTTATCAAGAACCTAGTAAATTTGTCTGGTTGCAGTCTGCAATAAATAGCCAGCTTTGCTAAGAGGTACACAGTATATTATGCATTACGTTTATTCAGTTCTCAGCGTCAGTTACAACTCTTTCTTCAGCCATGATTGAGTAATGGCTTTTTGCTTGCAGTTGGCATTATCCTACACATAAATTTGTCTCCAGGGCTTTTAAGTCTTTTGTTAATTTGTCCTCAAATATATTACCTTTGGATTTTACCCCTGTAGAGTACTGTAATAATACTTTATTTCACCTTATATCACTGCTGAATCAATGACAGGGATCATTCACACAGCAAGATTAACCGCTCCAATGTGACATGAATAATAACAAACCTACAAACACCCTGCAAATCTTAAAGCCATTATTACAGGTAACTGAATTATACCTGTGCATTTGCTTCGGCACAGGTCTGTTTGTGCATAAATTGGACTTATGCACAGCTCATTGAGCATGCATCCAGGTTTACTGTGGAGCTGCGTAACATACCACGTATTCCCATTACTGATGTGATGATCACAGTAATTAATTTGTGTATTGGATAAAAATTAACATTCTCAATAACAGCAGATGGGTTGCAGGGGGTTGATATAATACATAATTAATGATGATGGCTCCATTTATTTTCATTTGAAACCAGCCAAACGTCTTTGAAATGTTACTGTATCATCAGGCTTACATATATATCCCACTGAGAAATAATGGCGATGCATGTTAGGGCCTCTAATTTGGAGATACTAATTAGTTTGGGCATGTGCAGTTTAGTGGTTTGTTTGTGCATGCACATTCAGATGATGTCTGAGCCATTTCTTGCATCCCTAATCCCTCTGAAAAAGTTCAGATTGAACTTTCTTTTCTTTTGCAGGTTTGAAAAGCTGGATATCACCCCTAAAAGCGCTCAGAAGCTAAAGCCTGTGTTGGAAAAGTGGCTGGCTGAAGCCGAGCACTGGAACCAGAAAGGCCAGCAAAATCTGATGGAGTTTGTCGGTGGGGAACCTTCCAAAAAACGCAAGAGGCGTACTAGTTTCACACCTCAGGCAATAGAAGTGCTCAACTCCTACTTTGAGAAGAATGCTCTGCCAACAGGGCAGGAGATTACAGAGATTGCAAGAGAGCTAAACTATGACCGAGAGGTTGTGCGTGTATGGTTCTGCAACCGGAGACAGACACTGAAAAACACAAGCAAGATCAACGTTTTCCAGGTTCAGTAGTGACCTCATTCTGGGAGATTTTCTAACTGATCTTTTATCCTTTTGGGAATTTGAACATGTAATTCAGCAGCACAGAAGTGAATTGTGTTGTAAATATGACTCCATGAAGGTTGAAAGAATAGCAACTTTTTGAGAAAATGAAGAAATTACAAAGATCTTTTGAAAGAGTGCTAAAACTGAAGTATAATTGTGTTCTACTTGTTTACACTACTTTTGTGTGGTGCATACTAAGTCAAACTGCATGGTCCTCTTACCTTATACAGTGATATTAACATGTTATATTTAAAACAGTTCATGAACTTTTATACAAGTGGTTTTATAGGCTATCCCTCTGACTTATGTTAAGTGGTTATGTATTAAGTCACATTGAGTTTAGTTACATGTATGTCACGCTGCGACAATGGCTTGATATTTGAATACAAATATGCTTGGGTCAGAATGGATAATGTGAAATTTCTAGCTGCTTTAATTTATATCCAGAAAGTATTTGTCCTGCATGAGCAGCTCTGCGAACATAAATGCAATGTTGACTGACTGACATAGGACTCTGCAGGCTGTGGCTCTGCAGAGTAGTGGTTTACACATTTGCCTAACAGGAGAAAGATCCTGAGTCCTCACAAGGAGGACACACAAATCTCTTTGGGGTTGCATTGGGAGGGCATCCAGCATGAAAAATCCAAATCAAACAGGTGGAGCTACCTGCTTAGGTGACCTCCTGTGAGTAAAGGAGAGGCTGAAAGTAGCTTCTTTTTCTATAAGACTTTACAGACTATATTAACATTCATTTCATCAGATTTATTAGGTCCAATAAGCCCTAAAAGTCACAGACTCCTGATTGTGTTTTGGGACAATCATAACTTTGATATATTTAGTTGCTCATCATGAAGGTGAGCTTAAAATCTGTGCTCATCCTGTCTTTAATGGATGTAAGTTTTTTTTTCTTTTTTCTTTTTTGCACCTGTGTGAAATGTGTGACACTGCTCAGTGTCCATGGGTAACAAGTTAAGTTATCAAACTAGCATTATAGCAGTCATCTATGGTGCCACAAGTGAAAACGTCTTTTTTTTCATGACGCTTTGTTTGTTTGTGACTAACTGATTGTGCAAATGCTCATAACATTTCTATGTGAATTCACGATCGTCTGACCTATTTTTAAACTTTTTTTTTCTTTACTCTTTTTTTCATTCTGCTTTTAGGTGCTCATATTACTCTGAGAGTGTCTTTTGCTTTCTCTTTGCTCATTGCTTTGACTGTTACATTTTTCATCTTGAGTTTGATTAAGTATATTTGGAAAATTGGAGCTTAATTGGTCTATTATGAAGTCGATTTAAAGCGGTGTCATGCCGTTTGAAACATTAGTAGCATTTTTGGGCACTCTTAATAAGCCTAATATCAATCAAATTGATTTAGTAAATTTAAAAAAAGTGTGTAATTAACTGTTCAGTGAAGGAAAGCAGTTTGTGGTTTGGTGTGTTATGATATTCAGCCTAAGCGCTTAGTGAACACTTTGCACATGCAGTATAAAGCTACTTTCTGATTGGAATAAAACAAAAAAACAGTTGGCGTCTTCTTTACCGATGTTTCAAGGATTCTTTGCACTTTAGTGACAGTGAAAGGGTTATGAATGGTTAATCTACAGTCGAGGTTTCAGTTTTGATTTTGAAAGAATTCTGTCTTTGCTTTTTAATGTGCTTGAACAGTAGGAAGCTTTGCAACATGTAGCAGTACTGGCAACAGTGCAGCCATCAACCTGACAAGCAACATCTATTATTAAGATTCGCTTCCTTTTTATGCAGATAAAATGTCAAATTCTGCAAAGTATAAAAGCTATTATTCTATTATGAGTTTGTGAAACAAATAATACATTTTATGTTCCAGTTAATATTTACCTTTTGAATGACGGCCTTTGTTGTGGTGGACATGTACCTAACCATAAAGTAATAAATATTACAAAGGTTTTGTTTGCCTTGGTGATCAAAAAGGGAAGGCAATATATCATATTGATTAATATAAGTTGTCCAATAAGATAAATTAGATTAATAATATGAAAGTTATATTAATTTGATTCAACAACAAACATAAAGCTTTGTGTTTTTGGAGGATAAGGGAAAAAGAAAATTGAAGCTGTTGTTGTTTTTTTTTTTTTTTTATATATAATTTTTTTGTCAAATAAATAAACCCATCTTTATTACTTACTGATTGTTGTCTGTTGATATACATGACTCAAAAAAGGATCTTCCAAGAACTGCCCACGCACTCTGGTCACAGAAGGCTGAGCATTGTCCTGCACCCGAAGGAGCCCGAGGCCCACTCCACCAGCAAAAGGTCTGACAGTGAGCCTGAGGATTTCATCCTGATACCACAATTCATGACATTCAGTACAGTGTCGCCAGTCTTTATTATGTGTGTTATATGTGGTCAGTGTGAATTTGCTCTAAATTATAACGACAACAGGGCACCAGTGGCGGACCTGTGAGTTTTGATGTTCTCGAGTGAATGCCAGTTAAGCTGCATGGTGCTAGGCTGATAGCACAGGTTCTCACTGAAGGATATTGGGCCTCTGTGCCATACTCAGTGTGTTTTTGACAGTTTGCTTAGAAAAATACATCTTAGTACCCTGCTGGAGGTCATTTTGTAGGGCTCTGGCAGTTCTCCTCCTGTCCCCCCTCACCCAAAGGAACAGATACCAGTCCTGCTACTGGGTTGATGTGCTTATTCAGCCCTGAGCTGTCCTTGTGAAGTGGCCCGTTTCCAGGTATGTCCTCCACACTCTTCAGACTATGATGGGAAACAACAAACTTTCCTATGGTGGTACAGATGGCTGTGTCATCCTAAAGGAGCTGGACTACCTGTGTAACTTGAATAGGCTGCAGAAACAAGACAGTACCCACAGGACACTGACAAAAAGCAAAATTAAACAAAAATCAGTGGGGCACTGGTCAGATCACCTGTTAAACCATTTATTTTCTGGGGAGTTGGTTTGTTGTTGTCTGTCCAGAGGACCTGTTGTGACTTTCTTTTGGTGAAACTGATTCACGGTGGTTTTTACTCTCTTGACAGACTTATATGGCTGAAATGTAACTGAATTTGTGTTATACTGTGAAAATGACGTGTTCCCTTATTTTTTTTCAGCAGTGCATATTCTTTCTAGGTAGTTGAACGTGAATGATGAAATGTGCTTTTCAACAGAGATACAATTTTTTAAAAGGTTGTCTTTGGATCCCTGTGACACAGACTGAACAATAGAAAATGGATAGTTACAGTAGATGTTACAGTCTATCAGTTTATGTATTCATTTTAGTTTTTTGGGTATAACATGGATGCTATGAACAAAGGGCAAAATTTAGGAAGTTTAGATTACATGTTACAATAGAAGCTTAATTCTCTGTGAAGGTTTTGTTCACAGCCTCAAAAAACATATTCTTGCTGTGTTGGACAAGTTGACAAACTGAATGTGACCACCTTTATTCCCGCTTTTAAAAATAATTTTGTTGATTAGTTTAATTAATTATTAATTAATTATTTTTGTTTTAAAGCTTGCTTGGTTGGAGACCTTTCTTTATGGAAAAAGAAATGAGGCGCATAGTAGAAAAGGATCCTTGGGGATTTTGTGACAGAATTTATTGGTGTGGTTGGTCAAGTAAAATGATTTTTAATTTGGTGAGTGATTTTAAATATGGAGAAAAAAAAAGAAAACAAAAACTTGTGATGGGTATCCTGCAGAGCTAAAAAAAAAAAAAAAATCAAAACAAAAGGATATCCAAGGAGATGAGAGATGAGTGGAGGAGGTGGTTGATCTCTCTCAGAAAACTTCCGGTGACAGCTACTTTGCCTTGGAGTTGTTATGTGACAGCTAAAAAGCGTGCTATAGTGCCATATTTGCAGTGAAGAGGAATCACAACAGCATATTTTATTGGACTGTTTCAGAGTTCAGGACAACAATGTGAGACTTTGGTGTAAGATTCCACCTGAATTATAAATCTGTAAATTATGGTTTGTTGGATAACAACTTACCAGCACCTTTTCAATTGATAATGTGTGTTGTATGTTTTAAATTAAAGAAAACTACACAAGCCACTGGATTAAATCAGGTCGTTTATGACAGTGCTATGGTAATTAAACAGATTCTTTTTTTTTTTTTTTTTTTTTTTTTTCTTTTTTTAACCTGTCCCGTTTGGTTCTTTTGCCATCAGAATTATTGTCTAAAGGCGAAGAAAGATGCCCAACGGATTTACTTTACCAAATGGACCATCCCAGCCTTGCCGTAATGGTCCATTTGATTCAACTTTTTATTGTTTATTTTATTTTCACTTGCTGAATACGGGACAGACTTGACTGGAGGAGAGAATGTGGAGAAAGAAAGAGGGAAAGAAAAAAACCTGAGAAGAGGGACGGGGAAAAAGGGCAAAAAACAAAAACCAACAGAATAAGCAGACAAAAAATACATATATCGATCACCTGGATCACCTGTTGAGAAAGAAAAAAGAATTAAACAGATTCTTGGTGAAAGGAAAATCTTTAGACCATAAAGATGGATGAAATGCCCTGTGGATATTTGTCATTTAGGAATCCAGCTGGGTGGAATGGTCTTGTGTGGTAAATGACATTTTGTTTTATTCTGGTTGTTGTATATGGTTTATTTTAAGGAAAATGCCCCAGTAAAGGGAGCTGCCGAAAAAAAGTAAAAGAAGAAAAGCATTATTTGTCGTCACTGACACGTTATAAGCAACAGTCATTGGTTATTTCAGCCATGACCTCAGCGGAGGGTGGCGGTAATGAGTCACAACGGTGTTTGCTAGCACTCTGAGACGATACAAAGAAGGAGACGGAACGGAAATTACGGCAGCTCCTTTTCCCGAGGAAGCTAGATAAACAAACAAAAGCAAGACATTATAATACATATATTTAAGCATCTCCTGCGATTTTGACCACTTTTTACGTATAGATATGCTAACCACAAATAAACCGAGCCACAGAATAAGCTAGAGAAGGGCTAGCATCCCGGGACGTTTTAATGATTTCTAGCATCCTGCTAGCTGAACGAACTGGCAGGCTACGCAGCTAAGGTGTTAGCTCGACATGTTTATTTTAGCGCTTGGGCGAAGGAGCGCGACATGATGGCATAAAACTTGCAGTGTTATTAGCAAATAGTCATACTTCCCACCTAAAGGTAAGCTTTGCAGTTCCAACGACTTACGTTACTATGTGAATAAAAAAAAAAGTAAAGACATAAAGTGTATTTTAGCGTGACACAAGTTAGTGTGTGTAAGCAATACACAGTTACATAAAACGTGTGTTAACGACTACCGTTATCGTTAACCACGGGAACGCTGCTTTCCTTAATGACACCTGACTGGTTCGTGTTTTTAACAGGTTTGGGGGGATGTCCTGCTAATGAACACAGAAATATCCACTGTTTTTTAAATATCACAGCCACACTCACGCATATTTTACTTTCTCTTCTAAATCTTGAAAGGCTGTGAGAAACTGATAACGTTTGCCTCGAGTTTCAACCGGAACTGCACTCCGTTAAAATCTCCACACCATCACCATGGCGTGGGCTCTCAAACTGCCTCTCACGGATGAAGTGATTGAGTCCGGACTGGTCCAGGACTTTGATGCCAGTCTGTCCGGCATTGGCCAGGAACTCGGTGCGGGGGCGTACAGTATGAGGTACAGTATGAGTTTTGGACGGGTAAGGCCTTTTACTGAATGCTGCCAGTGCTACATTTATAATGACCAATACGGGCCATATGGTAATTTATTAGATTAAACAGTGTTGAACAGTGTTTTGGTTTATTTTTTTTTTAAAGATGTAAGCTGTCTTGTAGTTTGTCTTCAGACAGCTGCTCATGTCAAATTCATTTGGACATTTTGCGTAATTTAAAGATGAGTGATCAGGTGCATCCATTATGTGCAGTGTTTCCCATTTTCTGACTGCTACGTGGGCAGTTTGAGCGGAAAAATCTCTTCATGCTGGCAGACGTGCGAATTAAATGCCATGTGCAGATAAAGTGAGAAGCCAAAACACTACTTGGAGAATATTAACTGGAGTCTAATAGTCTTTGAAGAAAATAGTCCCCTGGGGCATTTGATCTATCTTATCACTCTGTAGCATATCCTGAATTCATTAGTGTAATTATCTGCAGACACTTCTGTGCTTTTTCATTTGCTGTAGCTTATCTAAAAGTTTAAAGAAAATATTTTTTGCTGATTGAAGTACTTTGCACCCACCCCCATCTCTTTTTGTGTGCTTTTCTGGCTCATTAAAACTGTGGAAAGTGGTGGCTTGTTTCAGAAATTCTTGTGTGGAGAGGAACAGTGACATGTAGACTGGATACCTTGGTATTTGGTAGTGTTGCCTCCATTATAGTTACTGAGCTGTGAAGCTAGAGAACACCCTAATTCTCCAGCCAGTTTTAAGTGTTGTCTAGTAATGACAGGGAGACCTTTTGTATCATGAGGCTGAAGGTCGTATTGGATCAGTAAGTATAAGTGTTTAGACTGGTTTTCTGTAAACTCTTTGAAAGAAGCCCTGTTTTAATAAAAGATGTTCTGTATTGCATAATGAAGTGATAAGAATTTGGCAGCTTACCGAGTTTGTTTTTCTTCTGTCTCTGCAGCGATGTACTTGCCCTTCCCATTTTCAAACAGGAGGAGTCCAACCTCCCACCGGACAGTGACAACAAGATCCTACCCTTTCAGTATGTTCTGTGTGCACCTACCTCGCCAGCCGTTAAACTGCATGATGAAACACTCACCTACCTCAACCAAGGTCAGCATCAGGATCCCAGCCACCATGTACTTTTCAACTTTGTGCAAATTTAATGATATCTAAGAGTTCAAAGTCAAAAGCTGCTGAGAGAAAATTCAGCTGCCTTTGACCTAGTAGGCAGAAAGGCTAACAGTCGGACCCTAATCCTAACCCTAGTCACGTATTTTTGAACTCTAGAACAAAACTATTTTGCCATATCAGGATTAGTTAGCAGTGACTGTGGTATTGCAGAATGGGCCACTGTGATAATGTTATAGTGTAACATATAGTGTGATGGAAATAAACAAATATCAATGAACATATATATTTATTTTTTATGTGGACTTGTCATTGCAGGGCAATCCTATGAAATTAGAATGCTTGACAATCGGAAAATTGGGGAACTTCCAGAAATCACTGGCAAAATGGTGAAGGTAAGAAAATCTTTAAAAATATATTTGCATCAAAAGAAATAAATTCAATTTTCAAATCATTTTATCAAGATTTGTATACCTCTGCTGGTGTACTTAATGAGGGGGAGGTGAAGACATTTTTTTCAGGTCTACAATTACCTACTCTTTCTGAGGAACAAAAAACGAGACTGGATGCGCCTATAACTGAAGAAGAGGTCAGAGCTGCGATCTCATCAATGAAAAATGGGAAATCGCCAGGCTTGGATGGCTTCCCGATTGAGTATTATAAGAAATATATTGATATTTTAGCTCCAGTCTTGCATAAAGTTTATCTTGAGGCACTAGAAATAGGCTCCTTACCGAGTACATTTAATGAGGCACTAATCTCCCTGTTGGGTCTGTTCCCACAAACCCGGCTAGTTCTAGAGACTTATTCATCATGAAAGAAAACAAGGCAACAGCGTTCGATCGATTACTTGCGCAAGGGAGGCCTCATCTGTGTCCAGCACGAAAATGACCCCAACGATGGCCTCCTCTCGCTGCCTTTTATTGAGAGACAGTTCACACAAAACACAGCGAAGCAACGCCCACATGGTTCTAAGGCATTGTATGTATATGTGTGAACTTCTGTATGTAAGTAAGTGTGTGTGTGTGTGTGTGTGTGTGGCCTCCTGCTGGGCAGGAAGCTTGCATCTAAAGACCTTCACAAGGATGTTGCCTGTAATAAAAGACTACAGCCCCCCACCCAGAACCTCGAGAATTTAGGGAGGAGAGGACAGAAAGAATTCCTTTCCTCACACAGTTAAACAATGTAGATGGTAAGCATAAAAATGAAAAACATTTAACAATTCACTCTAACACTCCCTTATTCCTATAAAGGATAGGGATCAATCGGACCCATCAAATTACCGGCTAGTAAGCCTTTTAGGCGTCGATTGCAAAATTTTGACAAAGGTTTTGGCCTTCCGCTTGGATCAAATATTACCAGATATCATTAATGGTGATCAGGTTGGTTTTATTAAGAATAGGTCTTCAGGTGATAACATTAGAAGACTTCTTCATCTCATGCACAAAAGCAAATCTAGTCTAGCTCCGGTTGCGGCCTTCTCGCTGGATGCTGAGAAGGCTTTTGATCGGGTAGAATGGGGCTTCCTTATGGCAACCCTGGAAAGGTTCGGGTTTGGGCCTGGATTTTGTAACTGGGTCAAAACTGTATATGCAAGTCCAAGGGCAGCAGTTTTGACAAATGGATTGGTGTCAGAGTTTTTCCATCTCACTCGCGGGACCCGGCAGGGGTGTTCTTTGTCCCCGCTGCTTTTCACAATATTTCTGGAACCACTGGCCTTAACTATTCGAGCTAACAGGGATATCAGAGGTGTTCATGCAGGGGGTATGGAGCACAAGTTATTTCTATATGCTGATGACATATTAGCAGTATTAACGGATCCCATGCAGTCTCTACCAGCGCTACTCACATGTGTTGAGTCATTTTCAAGGTTGTCAGGTTATAAGATAAACTGGTACAAATCAGAAGGCGTGCCACTATCAGCATCATGTCATTCTAGATGCATTACTCCATTCAATTTTAAGTATTTAACTTCAGGTATGAAGTATTTAGGAATATTATTAAACCCCAAACTGGAGGATATTATGCTTTCAAATATGGAACCTCTCCTCCTAAAGATAAAAACAAATCTGGATAAATGGGGTAAATTGAATCTTACACTATGGGGTAAAATTAATGTGGTTAAAATGATGGTGGCCCCACAGTTCAATTATGTTTCCATGATGTTACCTGTAAGAATTCATTTACACATATTTAGTCAATTTGAGAAGCTAATTAAAGATTTTTTGTGGAATAACAAGAAGCCAAAAGTGAATATAAAGAAAATGTGGGCCTCTAAAGACATTGGGGGAATGGCCCTCCCAAATGTGAAGTTGTATAATTTAGCTTTTGAAATGTCAAGACTGGCCAAGCGCTGGACAGGTTCGGACTCTGAGCTGAGCTGGATGAAGATCGAACAGGAACTAGTGAGCCCTTTTACACCCTTGGATGTTCTCTCACAGGGCTCAGCATTTAATGGACAAGACTTTCATAATAACCCAGTGCTCGGGTATTCTAAAGCTGTCTGGGTAGAGGTGCACAAGATGTGTGGAGCATCTCATTTAAGACAACCTTATACCTCGCTATGGAACAACACTGCTGTACAGATTGGGGGAAAAAAACGGTGTTCTGGAAGGAGTGGCTTGTCAAAGGCATACACAGGATAAGTGATCTTTACTCAGGGGGAGTGTTTATGTCATTTGCTGAAATAACCCAAAAATATGGTTTGTAAGAGAAAATAATTTTTGGAAATATTTACAAATAAGGGATTGTATTACCAAAGGAAAATTTACTCAAAGCACAAATATGGTGGTGGAGTTTTTAGAATTGTCCAGTACAGCACATAGAGCAGCTGTTTTCTACAAACTGTTTAACAATCCAAAAAAAGAGATATGTGAAAACTTGAGGATTATATGGCAGAGAGATTTGAGTTGTGCAATTTCTAAAGAAGATTGGTGTAGAATTTTGTCATTCTCTGATAAATATATAAGAGAGGCCAGGGGTAAATTTACTCAGTACAAATTAATACACAGATGGTACTT
The DNA here is from genome assembly GCF_036321145.2 of Pelmatolapia mariae. NCBI lineage: Eukaryota > Metazoa > Chordata > Actinopteri > Cichliformes > Cichlidae > Pelmatolapia > Pelmatolapia mariae. The sequence goes on along the minus strand of NC_086244.1, from coordinate 9,485,353 downwards.
CACTCCGTCCAAACTTTATAGAATGGGAATCAATCCCAGTAATATATGCTGGAAATGCAGTTCAGATCCAGGGACATTTATGCATGCTATTTGGGAATGTGGGAAAGTTTATCCCTTTTGGCAAAAAGTATTGGACAAAATAGGAAGGTGGATTGGTTTGATAATACCCTTGTCACCAAGACTGTGCTTATTAGGGGATTGGTCGGTGTTACCTGGGGTTTCAAAATATGACTTTGTGGTTATAAAGGTGGGGGTGATTGCAGCGGCCCGAGTTATTCTCGGTGTATGGAAGGAACCATCTCCTCCAGAATATAATAGGTGGAAAGAAAATATGCTGAAAATGGTGTCGTATGAAAAATTCTTGGCTAGGATTAATGATGATAGGGAGGGTTTTGACAAATCATGGGGACGTGTTTTTGGCTGAGATGGTTGGAATTTATTTGGTCAGGGCAATTATCTTTAGTTAAATTTTATGCTTGCTGCGTTGTATGTTTGTGTAGGCACTCAGTAACGGAATAACTTAAGAATTTGATTTTATTGTCCTTTTTTGTGTGTGTACCGATAGTTAGTAAGTATTGAAAATAGACCCAAAATGCAAAGGTGAAATAACCATGGGATTTGAAGCTGTCTTTTTTTTTTTCTGTTGTTGTTTTGTTTGTTGTTTTTATGTGGTTAAATGTTAAAAACAAATAAAGACTTCAATTACAAAAAAAATATATATATATATATATTTGCATAATCCAGTAGCTGCTAGTGTAAACCTGTATAAATATTATTGGAAAAGCTCCAGCCAACGGCTCATCTTACATCCAGCCATGCTTCACAAAATCCCAGGGGGCTGCGAGTAGAATGGAATAAGTAACTCCAGGGTTAGATGAAATTAATGGATGATTCATTTTTGTGTGATTACATTTCTTATATTCAGTGCAATATGAATTTTAATCAACTTTTACTTTGAAGGTATCTTCAGTGTGTCAGAAGCATCTCTTCAGTGGTGTAAAATACAGATTTTGTGTGTCTCAGCCAACTTCTCAGCCAGTTGTCTGTAGTCTCAAAAGTCTCAAAAGCATTTTCTTAGCATTAAAACTATACCTAGAGATTAAAAACAGTCTAACAGCTAAGATCTGTTTTATTGTTTATTGCTGAAGTGTTTATGGGGAATGAAATGGCCACTAGGAAAAGGTTTTGGGACAAAGACCACATCTAGATGAATCTCCTTCACACCAGCCTTTTGTAAATTGCTTAGAATCTTATATTGTTGAGTAGTTAGGCAAGCTAATCACATCGCTTTATTGCAAAGGCTGAACTAAGCCCTTGTGCTGGGGTACCAGGGTAACGATAGTGTATGTTCTCTTTAATCCTTCAGTAAAAATTACTTTCTCTGAATTTCAGAGCATAATTCGTGTGGTGTTTCATGACCGACGACTTCAATACACAGAGCACCAGCAGCTGGAAGGCTGGCGCTGGAACAGGCCAGGGGATCGCATTCTCGACCTGGGTGAGCATTAAAAAATATTTTTAAAAAGCTAACAGAAAGATCAGGTATTTATTTATTATTATAATAATAATAATAATAATACATTTTATTTAAAAATAGCGCCTTTCAGAGCACCCAAGGACACTGTACAACAAATACACAATATACACAATAATAAGAGTAACAGATAAAAGTTAAAAGCATGCAGAGGTTTAAACATAAGCAATTTTAAACAGGTGAGTTTTGAGGGTGGACTTAAAAAGAGGGAATGAAGTAATGTTTCTGAGGTCAGGGGGTAAGGAATTCCAAAGTCGAGGGGCAGAGCAACTAAAAGCCCTGCCCCCCATTGTAATCAGACGAGTGGAAGGAACAGAGAGAGAAAGAGAAGATGAAGATCTGAGGCACCGGGATGGGAAGTTCATCTGTACTAAATCAGAAAGGTATGGTGGAGAGAGAGAATGAATAGCTTAAATGTATAAAGGATTATTTTAAAATGAATGCGAAATTTAACCGGGAGCCAGTGAAGCTGCTTTAGGATTGGGGAGATGTGGTGGGTAGAGGAAGTCCTAGTAATAATACGGGCAGCAGAGTTCTGGACATGTTGGAGCTTGTTAATGGATTTTTGTGTAAGGCCAAATAATAGTGAATTACAGTAATCAATTCGAGAGATAACAAGATTATGGACGAGAATGGCAGTGGCATGAGGAGTGAGGAAAGGGCGGAAGCGATTGATGTTACGGAGTTGAAAATATGCTGCACGTGTGACATTATTGATATGTGAATTAAAGGATAATGTGCTGTCGAGAATGACACCCAAGCTTTTCACAGAGGGAGAGATAGGAACCAACGAATTATTGATAGTGAGAGGAAAATCGTTAATTTTGGATAGCGATAGTTTAGTGCCGACCAGGAGAAGTTCTGATTTATTGCTGTTGAGTTTAAGGAAGTTGGAGGAGAACCAGGAATTGAGTTCAGCTAAGCAGAGGGTAAGGGAGGGTGGAGGAAGAGTAGAATTGGGTTTGGTAGAGAGGTAAAGCTGGGTGTCATCGGCATAGCAGTGGAACTGAATGTTATATTTACGAAAAATCTGTCTGAGTGGAAGAAGGTAAATGATGAAAAGGAGGGGCCCGAGGACAGAATTTGTGCTTTGAAAGGTGGTTGGTGTGTAGCCCTATATGTATGCTAACAATGAAATAGTTTTTGCAGAAAGTAAATTCAGGATACCAACTGTTAACCAAAACCGGAAATTCATACTCATGGTTGCAATAACGAGAAGATGGTGTATATTAAAAGCATCTTTGATAACTGCTTGTTTTGCTTTGATCCATTGCAGATATCCCGATGTCAGTGGGGATAATTGACCCCAGGGCTAACCCCACTCAGCTTAACACGGTGGAGTTCCTTTGGGATCCATCAAAAAGAACCTCAGTTTTTATCCAGGTAGCTTGATGGGCAACACATAGTAATGATTGTGTCATTAATTCTTATTCTCTGTATTATTAAATTAAAATGAACAATAGTGATATGAGGCAGTTTAGAGTGCTTTGGCGTGACGGAGATGAGCCTATTTACATTTGGTTTACTCATTTATTGTACAAGTAAACTGAATGTCAGTCTGCACTTACTAATGTAACACTTTTGGCATGATTTGTTGATATTACAGTTAGGTCATCAGTCTTGTGTAGATTTTGTTTTCATATTCCTTTCCTTTTTAGGTTCACTGCATTAGCACAGAATTCACCATGCGGAAGCATGGCGGAGAAAAGGGTGTGCCTTTCCGCATCCAGATTGACACGTTTAAGGAGAATGAGAATGGAGAGTACACAGAACATCTTCACTCTGCCTCCTGTCAGGTCAAAGTCTTCAAGGTCAGAGGAATGACATGGAAAAAGAGAAAATCTGAAATAAAATCTTTAATGCACCCCAGTGCAAATGTTGTATTTGGTCCCTGTGGCAGTACTGTCCATATTCACCATCTTTATTTCCTCCACTTGACGTGTTCTAGCCTAAAGGTGCAGACAGAAAGCAGAAGACGGACAGGGAGAAGATGGAGAAGAGGGCGCCACAGGAAAAGGAAAAGTACCAGCCTTCCTATGAAACCACAATCCTGACAGAGGTAAGCATATAAGAGCTCAAAGCAGTAATCACTGCTTGGATAAAAGTAGTTTAAAGGAAATCAAAATGAATTTTAACTTAATATAATTAACTAGACTGCTGATGTTAGCCTACTGTCAAAGTATATTATGTACTTATTTTAAAAAAGTAACAAAACATTTTTTCTAAGCATAACCAGAGAATGTTTTTGTGATAAATCGGTTATCAAAAGAAATAACTCTTAGTTTTTTTTCTTGAAGTGACTAATGAGCTTGTCATTTTAACCTCAGAATTTAAAAAAGTATTTACTAGGAAATAACAGGTGATTTGACACTTGCGGAAGAGACACAGACACAGCGAGACACAAATGATGTGGAATCATCCATCTTTTAAATCCGTTTTCCTAAGCACTTAAGGAGTTTGGTTCAAATTCAATTTAATTGAAACCTAAGATCAAATCTGCTGGCAGCAAAAAATACTGGTGATGTATGTAGACGCTACAGTAACACAAATGTTGGGTCTTTTATAGTGCTCTCCCTGGCCTGAGGTCACATATGTCAACAACTCCCCATCTCCTGGCTTCAATAGCACCCACAACAGCTTTCCAGTGGCTGAAGGGTATGCTGCCTGGATTACTTTAAAAATCACTATGAAATCCATGTAGTGGCCTTATTTGTTTAGTAAGGGAAACACATGAGGTCTACGTTTTTCTTAATGTGGAGTTTGTTGTTATTGCTTCTTTCTAACTGGTAAATTTTTCATCCTTTGTAGAAACGGGTCACCAAACCACCAGCCTCCTGAGCCTGTTGTTCAGGTGGCAGATGTAAGTTCATTTTTAGTTTGTGGATTTATTTGGATTTATTTTACCGCCTGCTTACCTCCTGCCACACCAAGCAACTGCATTTTAATAAGCTCAAATGCAAAGCTGACATCTGGGTGTTAAACTTCTGCCTGGGATGAGATTCATTAGCAAGTATAAAATATGACTCAGTGTGTAACTAGAAAGCATTTGATATATATCTGACTTGAGTCATATATATGTCAGATTCAGATATAATGTAGCTCATCGTGCTTATATCTAAATAGTTTTTGAAATGAGTTTTACCTGTCTCTAAAATCCTGCCTTTTAAGGTAAAATCCAGCAGCTCTTGATAATCTTCATTGATGTGTTTACAATTTTAATTTTTTTATGTTTTACAAATTTAGGACTTGATGGGGTAACCATGGTGACACGGTCTCTGACACGGTTGCATATGTCAGAGTATTTTGATGAATTATTTTTTTTCTTTTCAGAATTTGTTACCAACAGCAACACCACAGGATGCACAACAGTGGCTTCATAGAAACCGCTTCTCCCCTTTCTGTCGACTCTTCACTAACTTCTCAGGTAATATGGTTACCTCGTTGGCCATATCATAAGATAAAAGGCTGCACTTTAATGTGAAACTAGAAAGATATTTTCTGGAAATGTACTCATTTATTTGAATAGCACCTTGTTATATCCAGAGGTTATTCAGAGTGCTTTACTGAAGGAGACATGAGAATTAAAATCAGGTAAAAGATGACAAGACAAATTTGAATCATAATTCATAGATTTAAAAACTAATTATGTAAAAGCAACAGCGTGTTTGTAGAGACTGAGAATAGGATCTGCTTTTGTGTACCAGGGGTAGACCTGTTGAAGCTGACCAGGGAGGATGTTATTCAGATCTGTGGGCCAGCTGATGGTATAAGACTCTTCAATGCACTTAAAGGACGGTGGGTTATATTAAATTTTCCTACCTTCTTAGGATATATAATTTACCTAATTTATAAAAAAAAGAGTATGAATGTTTTTAGGCATCTGCATTTTAGTTATTTCTCTCTTTGAATTCAGGGTGGTACGTCCAAGACTCACCATCTATGTTTGCCAGGAGTCTCAGCAGGCACGGGAACAGCATCCGAAACATGAAAATGGAGATGCTGCTGCCAGCGCTTTCTTTGGTCAGTGTATGTTCAGGGTCAAATTTAATCATTATCTTTGTTGACGTGCAAACTTTTTTTTAATCTAATGAATTCCCCTTTGGGATTAATAAAGTTTTTCTTTTTCTCTTTTTTTTTCTATTTTGAGGGGCCTCAGTCACACTAGAGTAAAGCTAGGATTGCAACCTCCTCGTAAACAGGAAAAACTGGTGGTTGGCGAGTGATTGCATTAAAAAAAATTTTATGTCTGGGACTGTTGCAAGTAACTGTTGACCACTTTAATTCAAGGCAAATGGATATGTTGCCAGGTGGGAGGAACCCTTCTTCCAAACCATCTTTGTCAGACTCATACTGACTGGAGTCAGTCTCAAAAGATTGGCAAGGATGTGCAAAAAATTGTTGTCTAAATTTTAAATGCAGACAGAATGCTAACACAATGATCTCAAACCTGGTGCGTCTGTTCAAAATGACCATTTCCATAAGCAGGCTGATAACAAGTTGATTGCACGTGGTGACAAAACTTTTGGTCATGTAGCAGTCTGTCCACTGTGATTCCTAGTCTACTGTAGTGACTGTAGCCTAATATTAAGGATCTAAACCATTCACAGGTGCCCAGCCAGGAAATAGCCCCGCACTATTATTCTTCTGAAGTCTAAGCAACAATTATGATTTAGTTTTGCTATAATTGAGCATGCCTAATATCTAGTGAGCGTCCTTTGTTGTTTAGCTTGTGTTAACCTTTCTGTTCCTCTCTCTGCAGTATATCACGCCATTTACCTGGAGGAACTCACGGTTACAGAACTGACAGAGAAAATTGCTCATCTGTTCAGCATCTCACCCAGGCAGATCAATCAGATCTTTAAACAAGGCCCTACTGGCATCCATGTGCTGGTTAGTGATGAGGTAAGGCAATCCCCCTCTTATGATCTTACTGTGAGTTGAAGACTTGCACTTTTTGAATCAGTAGAGACTTGCTGTTATTATATATGAATTCAAGCACAGGGTTTCCCCAGGAAAACTGGTAGATCTTGCGCCTGGGTTGGGTTGGGTGGATTGATTTGGTAAAATTAAATGTTGCACTCGATCCATGTAGCTAACTCTGATGTTAATTGCTAATAGTGCAGTTGCACAGACAGAATAGTGGAGCTGTGTAAATGTACCTATATTCACAGGAGAGAGGAACAGGAGGATGCAGGAGTTTTCCTGCATGAAAATATATACACACACACACCATTAGGAGAGCAACAAATCACATTTAGTCTACCTTAATTAGTGGATCGATATCAACAGGACAGGCAAATGTTTTTAAAAAAGTAGAAAAGAACCAGAAGATAATAACACGACTTGTTAACTTCTTTAAAGTTTTTGTTCTCATACTTTTATACAGTTTTTTTTTTTTTTTTTTTTTTTTTTTTAAATGCTGCCTGGCTCAAACGACAGTCATTTGTGAGTTTCAACATGGGGTTATTTAACCCATGTTAGAAGACATCCTGTTGTTATGGAAAGATGTTAGGAAAGGTTGGATCACGTTATTGGCAAACAAAGAAAACAACCAAGGATACTGCTTAAACTACTAAAAGTGGGTTAAAACCTGTCAAACGCTTTGTTAAAAACTGGAAGTATAGTGGTAAACCACCATCTTGGAGAAAGAAGTGTTGTTGGAATAAATAAATTAGTAGGGCTGCAACTAAAGATTATTTTGGTAGTCGACTAATCTGCCAATTTCTTTGATTAGTCAATTAGCCAATGATTATAACTCTTATCTCCACTAAACTAAACTAAAATTGGCTTCAGTCTATAAGTTCAAATAAAGCTTCGAATTAAATTCAAAAGTTTGTTTTCCAGTCCAAAAAAACAGTTTCCAAAGTTTACAGATGATTCGGTTCATGAATTCATGATTGCAGTGGACATGATCTGGAGTGAGGCTTGGTCTTGTTTTTGAGATGATGTTCTCAGCTGCAGCTGATACCATGCGGCCATTTGAGAGGTGCATGAGCCTCTTTTAAGGACAAACTCATCTATACGCCTGTGCTTAATACTAGTAAAACAGAATTAGAAAAGACTGTTATATCATAGTTTTTCAGATGGTGTAGTACTCAATGCCAATGAACCTGTTTAACTGATTATAAATATAGTTATTTAATGATATAGTCCAACCCACAGATTAACTACCTAACGTTAGGTGGAAGAGGTTTACTATAATATTAATGTGAGGAAAAAAACTAGGAAGTAGTTTAGCTACTCCTGTTTAATGGTTTACTATCAGATTGAACTCAATAGCTAACAAAACTAAAATGTTGTTTGCTTAGAAAGTATCATCCAAAGACGTTTCTGACAACTAAGCATAAAAAAACCCCATTACTGTACAAACACTAACATAAACAACGTATCAACGCACTAACTTAACTCTCTAAAACTGTCAAACGCCAGCTCCAGGGCGCCAGCGTTTTAAATGCTTGTGCACTGCAGTAGTGCTGTCTGCTTTGCACCATCTGCATTCAACTTTGTTTGTTTTCTGTGAAATGATTTCACATTAAAAAAAAAGTTTCCATTTTCTTCTATCCTCCTGTTTTGCTGTTTGCGCTACGTTCTTCTTTGTTAGTGTTGAGTGCAGCCTTGGAAGACAATATAAGTGATAGTGCCCCCATAGCTTCCTGTAGTCTATTGCAGTTACAAAAACACATTTACTTGACATTAGTATATAACACGTGGAAAATTGAATTCCACATCAGTTTACAAGGAAACATAAAGATGGGACTCTGGAGCAATAAAAAAAAAAAAGATCATGTGGTCCGCTGAGTACAGATTTACCCTGTTCCAGAGCGAAGCGTGCCTTAGGGTAGGAAGACATGTGGATGAAGTGATGCACTGATCAAGACTAGTGCCTACATTACAAGCTTGTGGATTCAGGATTTAGGTCTAGATTCAGCAAGACTGTGTGTCCATAAAATGAGGTCAGCTGACTACCTGAATCTATTGAATGACTAGATTTTTTTTTCATCAGCGGATTTTGTTTTTTCATCTCTCTGATAGTACAGCATATTCTGAGATGACAATGCCAGTATTCATGAGGCTCAAATTGTGAAAGAGTGGTTCAGGCAGCGTGACACATCATTTTCACACTCATCCACGTCTTAACCCGAGTGAGAATCTT